>NW_007731718.1:69150-69920 GCF_000696425.1 Galeopterus variegatus
GAACCGGTCCGTATGTGGGATCTGAACCCTCGGGCGGGAGCGCCGCCGCGCTTCCCAAGCGGTGCACTATCCAGTGCGCCACCGGGCCGGCCCCCCTCAAATTTTAATGTGTTGGAGGCTTGGTCCCAATTGTGACAGTGTTAAGAGGGTGGGAAATCCTATTGTGGTTGTTGAAAGGTGGGGCTTGGAGAGGTGATTGGATTGTGAGGACTGCATGCTCACTTGTGAATGGAATGATAAATTCTTGGAATAATGGGAGTGGTGCTGGTGGCTTTAAAAAGAGAGTGAATGAGGAGGTTAGTCTCTCTCTCCTCTGCTATTTTTGCCAAATTATACCCTGTGCTGCTGAAATCGCCACAAAAGAAGATCTTCACCAGATGTGTTCCCTGGACTCTGAACTTCCCAGCCTCAGAAACTAAGCAATACATTTCATTTTCTTTATAAATTACCCAGTTCCATGTATTTTGTTATAAGCAACAGAAACGGACTAACACAGGGCCCAGGACTTCTGAATCTTTCACCCTTGGTCACAGATGGTGACAGGAGAGCTGCTTCAGTGGGGAGGAAGTGAGAGTTCTCAGGGGGCACTATCTACTTTTTAAAAACCACTTTCTCTGTCCTACTGGCAAGGCAAGGCTCCTCCTTCTATGACTGTGATGACTTGCACGCAGCAGTTTCACCTTGATCCTAATCAGTAAAATTCTCTCCTTGCTAAATTCATATTTGGCATGTGAATTATAAAGATAACTCTGGAAATGCTACTTCAATAA
>NW_007731718.1:70659-95045 GCF_000696425.1 Galeopterus variegatus
CAAGGCTCCTCCTTCTATGACTGTGATGACTTGCACGCAGCAGTTTCACCTTGATCCTAATCAGTAAAATTCTCTCCTTGCTAAATTCATATTTGGCATGTGAATTATAAAGATAACTCTGGAAATGCTACTTCAATAAATGGAGGGAACTGATGCAGGCTTTAGGGTTGCCTGCGCCTGAGATAATGGCAACTCGATTTTCTCAGGTCACATCTCCCCTTGCAGGAAGAAAGCAGCGGCTGTTTGCTGACCGCATGCTGAGGGCCGGGGGCTGGAGCAGGCTGAATGGCTGCGGGTGGTTCCCATAGTGCATGCTGAGATGGAACAGGAGGCCCCAATCCCAGGCAGGCCCCCACGGCTTTCCAAACACGGGATGAGGCAGGACCATGCTGGCAGTATTCTGAGGGCTTGGCCAGAATGTACTGTCCCCTAAACGCAGAAGGCAATCAGCTCAGCAGAATGCTTTTTGAGGGTTTCTAGCATGCTGTCAAGATGCATATTTGTCACTGAATGGTGTGTGGGTTCCTTGGCAGCTCCCTTTCTAGGAGCTGTTGCTGCTTTCGTTCAGGTTTAGAAACAGCAACAACAATAACTAATCCTTATAAGCATTTACTGTGTGCTCAGCAGAGATCTAAGCGCTTCTCCAGGTATGGATTGACCTGATCCTCACAACAGCCCTACGAGATGAGGACTATTGTCATCCCCATTGTGCAGATAGGAATTATATAAAGAGAGGCGCAGTTTGAGGACCGCACCTTAGCAGTCCTCTCCCCATCTGAAAGTGATGTTTTATAAAAAAGTCTCAGCTTTGGGGTTTCCTGTCTCAGAGGGTTTCTAACCTGCTGGCTCTGTCTCCTGATTTACCTCCCTCTTCACGGCCCCCGCACCCTGACCTTTCATTTCCCCTGTAGGTCTGGCCGTGGAGCTGACTGACCTTTGTCTGTCTGACTGCCCTGGGCTCTGGACTCACAGTCCACAAGCAAGCCTGCATCACCCCAGCACCTAGCTGGCCTCTGAAACCCCCACCTGGGGTCAGAGGGGTGATTCTACAGGCTGCCAGGGTCTGAGAGTAGAGAATATGGTTGGGAAGAAACACCAGGTCTTCTTGCTAAAGCAGACACTTAGCACCAGGCAGGTCTGCATATGTAGGTATGGGAAAGCACATCAATGTTCCGTGTTTGTCATCTGGAGGTTCTCTCCATTTTCTGAGTCTTTAGAGAGTGCAATGGAGTCCGTGGATAATATGAATAGAATTACTTCTTTGAAAAATCTATATTCAGCACTTTCTCCCCAAATATCACTCAGAATTCAGCTGCTGTGAGACCTTCACTTGAATCTCCACCAAGACACCTCTCCTCCCACCCAGTTCTACACCTTCTCTCCTACCTTCTGACCTGGCATCATTTCACCACCTTCTCCCACCCCGCCTTGCGAGCCAACCCACGCCCACCCTCACACCGCACACTGCAGCACTCCGGGCCACCCTGGGCTGCATCAGCTCAGTCTACCTTCTATGTGTTGTGTTGCTTCTGAAGTAGCTTCTGGATCCCACAAGGCATCTACAACTTCTGTACCCCCAGTATCTAGACCAAGGCTGAGCAGAAAACTAGCAGCTCAGAAACAGCCTCTGCTGGTATCAGGCACTACATTGGTTCTCCCTGCACAGGCAGCAAGTGTTCTGGTGCTGGATTTAGGCCTCCCTTAAAAACTGTGGCCTCCTCCATTGCCGTCTGTCTCTCTTTAATACAATCTGGGAATCTAGACTAAGCTCCTCCTTTTTTTAAAGACTTTATTTTTAAGAGAAGTTTTAGGTATTTTTAAACTTTTTTTTAGAGTGTTTATGTTCACAGCAAAATCGAGTGGAAAGCACAGAGATCTCCCACATACCCTCTGCCCCGGCCCCCAGCCCACCCCAAGCACAGGCTCCTCCACTATCAACTTCTCACACCAGAGTGATACATTTGTTTCAAATGATGAACCTACGTTAACAAAACATTGTCACCTAAAGTTCATAGTCTACATAAGGGTTCACTCTTGGTGCTGTACATTCTGTGGGTATAACGTATAATGACATGTATCTACCATTGTAGGATCATACAGAATAATTTCACCGCCATAAAATCCTCTGTGCTCCTTCTATTCATCCCTTCCTCTCCCCTAACCTCTGGCAACCACTTATCTTTTTACTGTCTCCATGATTTTGCATTTTCCAGAATGTCATAGACTTAGAACCATAAAGTATATAACCTTTTTAGATTCGACCTTCTATTTTTCATCTTTTAAATTACCTCCTTTGCTGGATCCTTTTCAAATCCAGTGTTGGTCCCTGGGTATCTTGGATAATCCCATAGTGAGCACAGTCTGCAGGGAGTCCACATAGAGAGAAAGACTAGGGAATACTATGAGTACAGTTTTAGGAATCTCCAAGGGCCAAAAATCCCCCTCCAACTCTTCCTTGTATTGAGACTGCCCTTTAAGTTAAGATACTGAAGTTTCTTGTTAAAACAAAAGCACAGTATCTGGAAGGGATGATACACATTATTAAACACTAACTTGTTGATTCAAATTAGATAAGAAGAATAATGTGGTGGAAAGAATACACTTTGGGGAGCCAAGGAACAGAATGAAGGATATTAGTTATTGATTGTTGATATATTAGTAATCTATTACTGCATAGCATATTACCCCAAAACTTACTCGTTTTAAAGCAATAACTATTTATTATCTCATAGTTTCTATGAGTCTTGAGCTTGGGGGCAGCTTAGTTGAGTGCTTCTGGCTCAGAGCCCTTCATGAAGTTGCAGTCAAGATGTTAGCCAAGGCTAAAGCCATCTCAAGACTTAATTAGGGCTAGATAATCTCCTTCTAAGATGACTCAGCCACAAGGCTATTGGCAGGAGCCCTCAGGTCCTTGCTAGCTTGGAAGGGGTCTTAGTTCTCTCTCCAGGGCTGCTTGAGCACCCTCACAACATGGCTGCTGGCTTCCCCCAGAGCGAGTGATCTAAGAGAGAACAGGGGGAGGCCACAATGTCTTTTATGACCTAATCATTTCTTCCATATTCTATCTTTTAGAAGCAAGTCACTAAGTCCAGTCCATGCTGACGGGAAGAGAAATTAGGCTTCACATTTTAAAAGGAGGAATATTGAAGAAGTTGTGGACGTATCTGGAAACCACTACACTCACAACGTATGTGCTTATGCAGTCTGGACTCCTGGGAAAGTGGGGGAGGGGGGTGTAGTAGAAAGAATAATCTCTTTGGCATCAGAAGACCTGGTTTGGTCACCACTCACCAGCTGGTGCCGCCCAGCAAATCACAATTTTTCTGAATCTTAATTTTCTTTATCAGAATTATATAGACAATAACTCCTTCCCTACAAGCCATAGAGAGCCTTATAGAGGACTAAAGCTTTGTTTGTGAAAACCTGCTTGTACATTACAAAATGCTATGCAGGCTTAAGCTACTTTTATGTTACTTTAAGCAGGCTATATGTGCGGTTGAAGGAAACACCCATAATCAAATTTCTTCACACACAAGTGTTCGCTTTTCTCCTGTGGGCAGAGCCCAAGCCCCCACCCCCTCTTGTCATAAAGCGCAGGTCTCAGAGCTCTTGCCCAGGTTTATTTCAGGATCAGCTTCCTGGGAGGATGTCATAGGGTCAGGCCTTCTTCTTACATACCCTTTTCTAAGCTCCTCTGGAAGGCCTGGGTGGAACATCCCATACAGGCTGTAGCCCCTTTACTTGTAGAAACAAGTTGAAGACATCTCTAATCAAGATCCGATAGACTCCAATTCAGAGAGCAGATTCTACATCTTTTTGTGCCAACAGATCATTTCGTGTACAGCCCTGCCTCCCTATTATTAAGCCATTTTTAATTTTCAGTTTTATTTACTTAAACAGTGACAAATTTTCAGCTCGAACCTTGTATTAGTCTGTTTCTGTTGTTTATAATAAAATACCTGAAACTGGGTGGTTTATAAAGAAAAATGAAATTTATTGCTTACAGTTTCTGAGGCTGGGAAGTACAAAGTTCATCTGGTGGTGACAGTGACCCAGAGGTCTCACATTGCAAGATGGTGAAAGCGGAGAGAGCAGAGAGAAAGAAAGACAGATTTTCCTCTTCTTTTAAAGCCCTCAGAACCATGCCCTTGGCCACCATTTTTAATCCATTCACTACTGTAGTGACCCAGAGGTCTCACATTGCAAGATGGTGAAAGCGGAGAGAGCAGAGAGAAAGAAAGACAGACTCTCCTCTTCTTTTAAAGCCCTCAGAACCATGCCCTTGGCCACCATTTTTAATCCATTCACTAATGCACGGTCCTACAATCCAATCACCTCTTCAAGGCCCCACCTTTCAATTACCATAATAGGATTTCACACGCTCTTAACAGTCACAGTGGGGCTAAGTTTCTAACACATAAAACTTGGGGGACACAATTCATCTTCAGTGAGTTTTGGGAGGACATAATTCAATCCACTACAAACATCAAAATGATATAAAGCCAGATTACGTATTGGGGATGCTATGATTTTCTTTCCCTTAAACTCACTTGCATTGGTTATTCTGTTTTAGTTTCCCTCTTTAAATTCTCTGTGACTGAGTCATTAGCACTGAAAAACATACAACTTAGAGGTATATGGAGAGAAATTCCAATGATGTGTTTGTTCCAAGGGACTCTGATTTCCATTCCTACCCATCCAAATGTTTTCCATGTTGGGATCGTTCTTGGAAGTATAAAAGAGAGTAGACAGTCACATTTCAGGGAGTAATCAATGAAATCAGTTCATCAGTGTAGCCATTTGAGCTGGTGTCATCTAAAATACTCTGTAGATGTACACATAAGAGGTGTGAAAATACACCTTGCTCACTGGAAATGTGTTTCTGCAGAGTTCATTGTGACCTTTATTTCTCAACCAGGTTTTCTGTGTGGCCTTTCTGTGGTATGATGTCTGAACATTATACCATCTTTTTTTTTTTAAGTTCTTACCCTGCCTAGCATTTCTGTTCTTCTGGAGTGTGATGGACCATAGTAAATTGAACCCAGATTACTTTCAAATCTACCCTTGCAACACAGCCAGGGGATTCCTGTTGTTTCAGGGTATCCAAAATTCACATAGCAAAATCAGTTTAAACCTTCTAGAAGATATTTAATAATAGATGATAAATAATAATAATAAAGTGTTGGAGAAAGTACAGGAAGTGAGGGATCAGCGTAGCTCCAAATTGGAAATCACTGATTTTCTACCTACCCAATCCCCTTTCTTTACTATGGCAGAGATTTCCAGTTGTTGCAATATCAGATTGCCTCGTCTTTTAGACTCTCAAATCTAGGGAAATATGCCTCAAGGTTTTAGCTGGACATATGGTCACCCAACATCACTTGCAGGTAGATGTATCATGTGACTATGTTCCAGACAGTGGGATGTAAGCAGAAATAGTGCCTGTACCTTTCAGGAAATTTTCTTGAAAGGAGGAGTGCCTGCTCTTCTCTTTTCCTATCTTCCTAATGACTGGAATGCAAATGTAATGGTTAGAATTGGAGCAACCATCTTGGGCCAGGAGATAATGTCGGGAATGGAAACCACTCACAGCAGAGCCACCAGATAAAAGGAGCCTCTGTTAACATCATGGTGAGTGATGCCAGTCCTGGCCCATCCAATAACCCCACACGAATGTACCCAACTGAAAGATGGTCCATCTTGCATCTGCACCCTACCATGTTGCCTCTTGATGTTGTAGCCACAGGAGCAACGTCACCTGGCAGTTAAGAATGCTAGCTTTCAAAGTCAGGTGATTTGGGGTTGAAATCTTGGCTTCACCACTTACTAGCTATATAACCTTGGGCAGTTTAACTTCTCTATTATGATTGTGTATTGCCATGTAACCTTCCCTCCATGTTGTATGCTCATAAATTTGGGGGTCAGAAATTTAGACAAGGCACAGCAGGACAGTTTGTCTCTGTTCCATAATGTCTGGGGCCTTAGCTGGAAGACTCGAAAGCTGGGTGGTAACTCAACAGCTGGGGGCTGGGATCTTCTGAAGGCTCCTTCATTCACATGTTGGCTGTTGATGCTGGCTGTTGGCTGAGACCTCAGCTGCCGAAGTGGAGTCTGCCATACTCTCTAATGCTCTGACAGCTGAGGCTGTCAGCCAGAGCAGTCACACATGGCCTCTTCATATGGCTTCAGCCCTCCTTCATTCACATGTTGGCTGTTGATGCTGGCTGTCGGCTGAGACCTCAGCTGCTGAAGTGGAGTCTGCCATACTCTCTAACGCTCTGACAGCTGAGGCTGTCAGCCAGAGCAGTCACACATGGCCTCTTCATATGGCTTCAGCTTCCTCTACATGGTGGAGGTATTCCAAGAGTGAGTGTCCTAAGAAAGAGCCTAGCAGAAACTACTGCCTTTGCTAACCTAGCCCCAGGAGAAAACACAACATCACTGTAACAAGGTTCTATTCATTCTATCCATTGAGACAGCCACACAGGCCCACCTCTTGATGGGGAAGTGACAATGTTCTTGAAGAGCATGTGTGACTGGAAATGTTGTAGACAGTTTTGGAAAATAGAGTCTGCTGCACTCTCTAAATCTTCTGGTTTCTCATCGGCAAATGAGGATAACCATATCTACCTCATAGACGGGGGTGACATTAGAGATGTCAGCATGGACACTGAGCAACTACAATAATCCATGGCATTAATACTTTAGTCCTGGATCATGGAACAGCCTGGAAAGGAGAAGGAAAGTGTAGGGTGGTATGTGCAGGATAGCAGGGAGCTATCACTCACGAATATATACCAGCCAGTAAAGAAACATGTAGGTAGTTTAACAACCTACTGAATTATTGGCTGAGTATCAGCTTTGCTTATAGAATAGTTTGAGGATTAAATAAGATATTGCATATAAAGCACTTGGCATGTGGTAAAGATGACTAAATGGCAGTTGTTACTGTTATAGCTTTTTTTGGTAATTTTCCATTCTAACATGCAGCATAGAAATTAAAATCTTAAAAACATGAGGTCCTAACATTTTTTCTCTCCTTTAACATGGGCACTGACTCTCTTCACCTCCTAAGAGTTTATACAGCATGGAGCAACAAAGGTCTTTAACAGAACAAGTAGATGACATTCCAATGGATAAGTTGTTCTTAAGAAATAGGAAGTCTGGTTTTTATTCTTTTTATTGAAAACCATGAGTCCATGGCAGTATTGCTTTGTATAAGTTTCTTCCAACAGTTATGCAAAGCCTGAAAATTTCCTAGATGTTTTGGTTCAAGTTGCCAGTGAATTAATGTGATAACAGGATAGAAACTGAAGAGTATTACTGTGCTGTAATTTCAGAAGGGATTTCTGTGGCTTCATAGAGAAGTGTGCTTTGCACCATGGAACCCCATATCATAAAATTAGAATAGGCCGAGAGGAACAGAGTCCAGATCTATAGTTCCTCATAGGACAGGCACATTCTTTAATAATGAAATTATGCTCACAGGGCTTGACTCACTAACACATTTCCTGGACATGAATGAGCCCCCAGGGCTGGGCTGGAAGATACCTGAATTCTCTGGAAAAAGGCTGATTTAAGCTGAGTGATTTTCCACAATGCTGGGTAGCCCTATTTTCTGTCAAGCCACATCAGCTGGGGAAGGTCAAACAAAGGGTTGGCTGGTAATGGTGACAGGAATGAAAGCTAACTTGAGTTTTGAACTGCTTCCCAATAGTCTGCTAGGATACCTCTTAGGATTCTCTTCTTCAAAACCTCTGGGAGTATCCATAGTTCTTGGTCACTTTTATTATTTGTTAAATATAATTTAATTTTACTTTTCAGCTGGCCAGTATGGGGACCCAAAACCTTGACCTTGGTGTTATCGGATGGTGCCTTTTAGGGTATTTCTGTGGCCAGGGCAGGCTCCTTACTCTGTCTCATGCTGGGGGTTCTAAACAGGAGCTGCTACTGCCATGGTCTCCTCCACCCTGAGCATTAACCTTCAGGCTATCTCTGCGATGACATTACTGTTGGGTAAGTTCACACCGAGTGGACTGAGGGCAGATAGTCCTTCCTCTCTAGTGTTACATCTCCTCAATTAGCACAGAAAGGGTGCTGTATAGTCTCAACTTTTAATAGACCTCTTTCTCAAGGATTGGTACTAAATTCTCTTGGAGCAAAGTTGGGGGACAACTAGGAGGCATTGAGCAGGTGGCCCCCAGAAATGTCTCTGCTCATCAGCCTTCACTCGCCTTCCAGTGTGGCATCCCAGCATCTTCTCCAGCCTTTGGGTGTGCTCCTGATCCCCTGGGGTTCTCTCTGAGAAGCTGAGCCTGCCTCTGTCCCCTTCCTCCTTGCTCAGGAGTCTCCATCCCAAACATAATCCTTTTCCTCTCCCAGATATCCTATACCTTCTCATGCAAATAATTGGCCTCTGGGCAACTCTTGCTGAAGGTCACTATTTATGGGATGAGAATACACGTCTCCATATTATAATATGATATCCTATAATATGGAGACATTCACTTAATCCTGGTAATTGGAGGAAGAGGAATTCTAATTGGTTCAAAGCCAGACATGAACTATGCAAGCAAATCTCATTACCCTTTGATTAGTGAAAGGCCAAACAAGTTGAAATGTGGTACTTCACCTAGCTGATCTCAAATCATACAGATTTGCTCATTTTTTATTCACCCAACATGTAAGAAGTGCCCATCACATACAAGGCAATGAGCTGTGGGGACACAGGGACAGAAAACGCAGTTCCAAGCACAAGGGGCTCAATTTGGTGAGGGACAAATGAAGAGACTGAGACAACTTTGCAAGGCCAGACTGCAGTGGGAGCAGAGGGTGGGGTCCTCCACTCAACATGAGCTCATCGGGGTCTGCACCCACAGCTCGGTGCACAACCCAAGAAATGATCAGAAATTGAAGGTCTGAAGCCTTCTTAGGGGGTTAAAAAGGGTTTGAGAAATGGTCGCTTGTGTTTTCTCTGCCTCCCCGGATTGAGGATCAAGAATCGGAAGGGAACTTTTGAGACAATAAGAAAAACTAAAAGATGGTTCTCGAACTTCTACAGTGAACTAAATTAGGTTGGTAGGAAGGAAAACTTTGGAAGTGTTTCCCATTTAACCCCCAAATTGTGGAAATTCAATAGTCTGTATTTTAAAGAAACTTTTTACTTCAAAAATCAAGGTTGGTGCTTCTCAAGAAATTTTAGACTGTGACCACAGTACAAAATTCATTTTTACATCGTG
This sequence comes from Galeopterus variegatus, assembly GCF_000696425.1. Classification (NCBI taxonomy): domain Eukaryota; kingdom Metazoa; phylum Chordata; class Mammalia; order Dermoptera; family Cynocephalidae; genus Galeopterus; species Galeopterus variegatus. The sequence continues at coordinate 79,899 of NW_007731718.1, forward strand.
TTCCAGTAAACATGTATATTAAATTATCTCAACTGAAAATTGTTTCACAAAACAATACTTATTTTTACTGTGTGGAATGCATTCTGTTTTCTCTCTGTTTTTCTATTTTCCCCTTCTTTCCTTCCTTCTCTTCTTCCTTCCTTCCTCTAACCCCCCCTCCCACCTTTCTCTCTTTTTCTTTCTGTCTTATTGGTTACTGCTCATTAAATTGATTCAATGGATAACTGAGTTTTAAAAATACATCTTTAGAACACTGAACCAAAAATCTTCTTGAATTGCCAAACACCCGCTTCCAGCTGCGGAATGACTCATAATCAAACGCTGTCTTCACATCTTCGGCCCTGCCCATCATGTCCACAGCAAAGGCAATTAGAGGCAGAAGTCAAGGTTGGGTCACTGGCTGGGTCAGGAGGCTCACCTGCAGCACTGCTCTGTTCTGCCCTGCTCAACTGGGTAAATTAATTTTTCTGCCTGTGGTTGATGAAGCTTGCAGGACTGGCCAAAGCAGGCAGTTGGTCTTGCTGTGTCATGTAATAATTTTATTTATAGTCCTCAGAACTTTCTTGAACATAATGTGCCCAAATACTTGGGAATTACTTATAAATGTATTTGGGGCCATTTTAGGAAAATCACCTTCAGAATTAATTCATGATCATAAAGAAGACTCAGGCCTTGGTTATATGTTTTCATTTTCTTGGATTGAGCTTCAGTGGTTGTTAAAAATATCCCACTTAGTGTTGTATAGTGCACTTTGAAGTCAGGCTTTGATGTCATTAAACAGTCTGAGCCTCAGTTTGCTCACCTGTTAAATGGGGATAATAATAGCCCTGCTTATATGGGCGTGTTATAAGGATTAGATGATGGTATGACTGTAAGCGCTTGGTGGCTCACGGCAGGCACACGTGGCAGCTGAGGTTCATTGTTGCTGTCGTCCTGCATGACAACAAACTCGTTTCCTTGCCCGCCTTTCTCAGATCAGCAGTCCCTGCCCATGGCTCCAGAGACTCAGTTCTGTGGACTGTAGATACTTGCGCTTGGTGGCTCACGGCAGGCACACGTGGCAGCTGAGGTTCATTGTTGCTGTCGTCCTGCATGACAACAAACTCGTTTCCTTGCCCGCCTTGCTCAGATCAGCAGTCCCTGCCCATGGCTCCAGAGACTCAGTTCTGTGGACTGTAGATACTTGAGAGATTGAGACTTCCTTGTTCGGATGCTTCTTTGTTCCTCCTGCAGACTCCCATGCTTCATTTGTTGAATGACAAGAGAGAACCTTGCATTAACAAGGAAGAGAAATCCTCCATTGCCCTTCAGGAGGATGTGTAAGCAAAGGTGCCAGGTTCAAACTCACCATAAGTATCTTTATTCAAATTCTCGGGGATGTCCTTCACCCAGTAAACTTGCCTCTAAGTGAGAGATACTGAGAGAAGACTCTCGAATCTGCCTGAATTTGGATTAAAGATGACAATAACAATCTGTGATGGAAGGGGGGACATGGGAATGAGAGGAGTTGGGGGTTCTACAAATAACTGAAATCTGGAGAGCATTTTTACAAACATCTATTGTGCACCTACTGTTTACATTGCCCCATACTAAAAACAGACTCATACCTCCAGGAACGGGCCATCTAATTGGGGGTTAAAATACAATTATAAATATTAACATTTAAGAGTAATCCAAGAGAATTTATGGCCATTGGATAATGGTGCTCCATGAGTATTACTCAGTGCAATGTGCTATGAGTTCTAGACATTTTCCAAACAGGCCCTGTGGAGGAGGAGGGACTGAGTCTTCTTGAGGGGTCGACTCTAGATAAGTGAACAGGTTGGTGAAGAAAGTCTGTATTGTGGAGAGGAGTGCTCCTGGGAGAAAGTGAGTGTTAACCAGAATGGAACACAGGGCTGGTATGTGTAAGATAGAAGACTGAGCAGTTAGACAGGTGCCCATCATACAAGATGACCAAGATGTCTTTTCTCCCCCCAGATGTTTTATGTTCCTGCAACAAGCCTTTCGCCAGAGTTACTAACAAGTAATGAAAGGACCAAGGCTGGATTAAGGCCAACTGATGCCCTAAACACAGTCCAACTGTGTGGTGCCCCTTGGCCCTTCCATTGTTGAAAAGAAAGGGTCTGTTACACAATTCAGACTTGGCTCTCATGTTCATACAGGATGGAAGTGAAACTCCCACCAGGAGGTAGAAATAAATGACATATCTGATGAGATCTTTCCACCACTTTTTAAACTTTAGTCACTCTTTGTGTCAAAGAAAAAAAACTTTAAACATCACAGATTAAAATTGAACATGGCAGATAAAGACAATTACAAGAAAATTCTACTGAGGTGGAGAGTGGCGGTGAGAGTTAAGGGCGATATGCACGCCAGGGGGGAACTCTTTGGTGGCACTTTCTTAGTTTGCTTAATGTTTAATCCAGCAATGGAAAGTACAAGGAAAGGATAAAGGGTGTGAATGCTTCCCGGGCTTAGGTAACAAGCCCCCAGCACTGGGAGTGACAGTTGTGAGCCCCTTGAAGATGAGGCCATTGCCTCACTCATCTTTTTATCCTAAGTGTCCAGACAAGGATCTGCTGTGTAGAGTTCAAATTCAAGTGCATGGATTGACTGTCTACCTACTAGGTGCCAGCATTCAGAGCTAGGAATAAAAACAGGAATGGGACATGGACCCTGCCTTTAAGATGCTCCTTGTCTGGTAAAGGAGGCAGGTGTGTGAGAAAGTAAAACAGCGTGATAAATGCAACAAGCAATTATTCAGCAAAGAGGCTGCCCAAGGAGGCAGTATGTGGTCTGGCTCCGGAGGAGAGAAGGCAAACGGGTTTTTGCTAAAACAAACAAACAAACAAACAAACAAAAAAACATATTAGGCAAATCTGACTTACTGAAGGAGATCTGTACATATTTGTTGAATGAAAGGCAGAGAGGAGCGTATGAGCTTGGGGGGAACAGACAAGTACTGTATGTTTGCTGAGTGACTGAGTCATACTAACTACTATGGGGCACTTGATAGCCAACCTCATCCACTGATACCCTCTGGAGAGAGTTGTTATGAGGCACCCTCCTGCAAGAAATGCACTTACATGCCACTCATGCAGAAAAGGAGAGTTTATTCACTCCAGCTGGCCAGCATCCGTCTCCCAAGGTGCAACCAAGGAAGAGTGGCCTTGGGCTTTGGTCTTGTAGGGTTTTTAAAGGCAAAAACTACATCCCGTTGGCACATGGGTTTGTCCAGGTGCACAAAGCAAGCTAGGGAGCTAGGTCACAAAGGCCTAGAACGAGCCATTTGAGCAATCAAGCATACATGTTTTCATTGTGTATGGTTCCTGTTCCCACGTAATGATTCACTGTGTATGGCTCCTGTTTCTGTGTAATTGTTTTTTGTTTCTATGAGAAGGTCAGCAGTTTCTCATGCAGAAGGGGGGGTGGGTAGTCTGCTGGTCAGACGGGAGCAAAATGGAGTTACTTAGGTTAAGCAAGCAATTTTACAGAAGCAGATAGCGTAGGTTATGAGGGTGTAGGGAGATCCATTTCAGTAGCTTGTCATTTACAGTAAGTTTTGTACACAGGCAACACTAGTGAAGGTAGTCTTGGCCTAAAATGCGATACTGCTGTAGAAGTTGCTGCAGGTAGAGTATTTCCTCTCCATATACACTGTCTTGGTAGAGAGCTAGTTAATTAGACACTTCAGTTGGTTCAACAACAGGGAGATATCAAAGGAACTGTAGAAGTACAAGGTGTCCATGATTCCAATGAAAGGACTGGCTTGACACCAACCAAAGTTTCTGATTTTTCATATATATATTTTTATATATTATATACATATATACACATGAGTACTTCAAAAACTTCATGGAAAAATAGAATTAAAAAGATAATACTTCAACAAGTTATGGAAGGACTTGTATTATCTTTTAATTCCATTTTTCCATGAACTTCTTGAGTACTTGCATATATATAAATATGAGCTGAGTATATATCTGATATATAAGTATATGTATTTATTTATAGGAGCGATGTAAAAGCTCCTTATCCTGCCCCCTGCTTCCCTAGAAGGATTGTTTCCAGAGGTGAGAGATCAGCCAGACTTACAGGTAATGTGACTGTGCCGGGGAAGGACCAGCACTAATGCATCCAGGCTCATAAGAATGAGCACACATTGCTTTCTGCGATTACCATCTATTTTATTTTACTTTCTGTCCTCAGGAGGTGGTCAGGCAAGCAGAGTTCTAGAACCAGAGCAGAAAAGGGCAGGTTGAGTCTCTCTTGCACGCTGCCTGGGGGGCCTTTCTGTAGCTTTAAGGACTAGGTGGGCCTGGGCTTTAGGGTCTTCCTAGGAGTCTTTACCCCCACCTCCTGACCACATTTACACCATGCTGCTTAGCTGGAATCCCCACACCATTGGCAATAATATGCTTTTACTTTTATAGCCCATCTCAAAGCACTTGCATCTATACTATTTCATTTGAAACTGACAGTAACCCCTGTTCTGTGGTTAATTTTCACAGATGAAACAAATGTAGCCCAGATCTCCAGATTATAGGAAGCCTCTAAACTGAACCAGCCTGTTTGACTTGGCCCAGAGGCCACAGTGTTTCTTTCCCCAGAGGCAGACACATATGCCTATAAGCACAGAAATGGGCTACTTTTTTTCCCCTATAGAGAAAACAGACTTCATTTTTTGCTAGTATTATGGAAACCAAAATGCTTGAGCAAGTTTTTATATGCAAAAGTATCCTCATAGACTAGGTATATAAAGTTAACTTAACAAGCAAATATGTTTACCTATAGGTATATGGAACAAAGGTGACCACATAACTAAGACTTTTAAGGACAATTCTGACTTATAATGTTTAAAAATCAGGGAGCTGATTATATATAAATATATATAGCTAAATCTATTTCTTTGCATGGATTTTGCTTCAATAAAATAATTTGTTAAACATACCATTAAATGTGATTCATAAGTCAGAAAATGATTTGTCATTAGACTTTGAGTCCTAATTTTTAGTTTCGAAAAATGTAGTCATCACACATAAGAGAAAAAATATATCAGCTTTAAAATTAGAGTGTCCTAAGGGTAGAGTGGCCCAAAACTGACTGCATTGGGGACCAGACTGGTATAAGGCAGGGCTATATCTGCAGAACATGACAGAACTTGGATGATGGGCAACTGGGTACTGCTGTCAGAGCAGGACTCTATGAGAGCAGCATGATGTCCGGCCACTGAGGCTCTGGCCAGAGCTGCCCTCTTGTCTGTCCTCTCCAAGGTGGGTTGCATCCAGAGTGAAGACATCAGTTGACTTACAGGTGTGAAGTAACAGTGACCACAGCTATAAAAAAAAAGGCGTGCCAGGGCGAGGAGTTAAGCAGATCATTATAGTAGGGACATTTTCCCATTGTGCCGAAAAGCTACAGCATGCTGGTTTTTTTTTTTTTTTTTTTAATTCTTAGAATTTTAAACTTCTTCCTAAACTTTTAAATAAGTTTTTGAACTTATTAGAATTATATATGACATAAAAATAAATTGGCTCTGAGTGAGGGTATGAGTGTCACTACAATGCAGAGGATGCATAAATTTCAGGGCGTAAACCATGAAATATCTCTTTTGGCCACTTTGAAGTCATTTCAACTTAATTTATTTTTTCTATGTCTAATAAGTGATCTCTGGGTAGATGTATTATTATTATAAATAATTATGAAAACATGTAGGGCATAGAATGCATACAAAGCTTTAGGTTCTTTTACATCTATTGGTTCGTGCATTTTCTTGGCATCCATAGAAGGCAGGAGAAGGCAGATGTCTTTGGAGATGCATGGGAAACTGAGGCATGGTTATGTTAAATGTTATCTGGCACTTAAGCTTCTAGGATAGACGTCCCTTAAATTAAAGCTACTGCATGAAAACCATACTGATATTAAAAACTGTGGGTATCTAATTTTATTTGAACCAGGTATTTTAGGCCAGAAAACAATACAACAAGGTATTTTAGGCCAGAAAACAATACAACAAATTACCACAAAGCCTATATTGTTTGCAATCCAACCTATTAATCCAGATTTTCAGGGCATATGACTCCTTTAAAGGACCAATAATTCTCTCCTGTGGTGATCTTTTAGGGAACCCCATGCAAAGCTAAGTGCACATATGGGAACCTTTCTTTCATGATTTCAAGAAAATATGCCTTGTGATAAAAAATAGTTTTAAAAAAATTTTTAAGTAGCTTTGACTCAAAAGGTATGATCTGCTACAACATAGTGGATAAATCATATTGGAGGGGGAAAAGGAACTAAACATTTCTCAAACTAAGTTCCTCTGCATGATAGCGTTCTAAAACTTAACATGAGATGTTAAGTGATGTTCAGTGAAAAATAATAGAGGGATGACTTGGGCAGGTTTTGAACAAATTATCATCCTCTTAGAGATCTATAATTTATACCAGCATGTTGAAGTTTCTGAGAAGTCCTGCAGATTGTATTTAATTCATGCATTTAATCAACAATACTTATTGTATACTTATTATGTGTCAGGCATTGTTCTAGGCACTGGGACAGAACGATAAACCCAGCATTTCTGCCACTTATTTGACCATGGAATCTTGATTTTTGTAACACAGTGACATGACTAGGAGATGTTGGCCAGGTCTTCCTTGATCTTATACTTGCATTTTGGCTGGCAGTATATGTGGGCTTCTCCTCCCAGCAAATAAGAGCCTTCTCCAGGGAGTTGAATTGCTGCATTGGAGCTGATTGGTAATGTTGGGTGGGATTTGCCCATAGGCTGTAAAATATGAAACTGAAGATGAGACAGCAAATGAAATAGGGCTGAAATGGAAAACAAAACCGGCATCTCAGGACAACTGAGTCATCCATGCAGAGGCTGTGTGGAGACTCCAGGTTTGGGGAAATAAAATGGCATTTTAGGAAACCAGAGTGAGAGGGCTTGAATCCAAGTGTGATGTGAGAGAAGCTGTAGAGCTAGGGCTGGGTCTGGAGCTCACAGACTTCTCAAGCCTGTTGTCCAGACTGGGTCACAAACCCTTCACACACAGGTCTACAAGCTAGGTAACCAGAAAAAAGGTCCTTGGACCCTTTGTTGAAGAAATAAAAAGCTTTATTCAGCTCACACACATCTAAGAGTTAGGCAGTCCAAAGAGAAACTCAGAAACGCAATTGCTACTAGCAAAGTCCAAAGAAAAATTGAGCAGCTGCTAGCAAAGTAAACATGCTCTATTTTTAGATGTGATCTCTCTGCCTTGCTGGCAGCTGCTGTTTCACAAAACTGAAGACCACACAATAGCAACAAACTAAAAAGATACATGGGTGCGCATGTGCACTAACTCCATCCACACACAACTTGTTTACAAAGAATGTGCTGCACCACCCCCAACCGGACCTGAGGCGAGGGGGCCTGACTATTCTATTTTCCCCACAGAAGTCTAGAAAGTTCTATAAATCTTTAAAGCCTGTTTATCAGTATTTTTACAGGGCACTGGAGACCTTGGCTGTGGTGGTGAGGGGACTTTTAAGGACAGAAATGATAGCTAAGACAAAGTGTCTACTCATATGAAATACTATGTTTTACTAATGATCTCATATTCTGTTAAACAGTGGTCAATAGTTGTATGGCAGCCATTTTGAAAAATGACAGCTACAGGGACAAAGTCACAGAATGAGCTATACGTGGTACTGAAAACAAACAAATTTCAAGATTCTCTAAATAGATTTTGGAGCAGAGGATAGCACTTGGGGGAAGGGAGTGTGCAAAATTGGTTAGAGGACTGGGCAGCCAGTTAACTGCATTTTCTCATTTTACCCCTGAGGATTTGAAAAGATCTTGCTCACCATCTTTCACATAACTTTTTGTGTATTTGATGACTCCTATCAAGTGCTCCCCTCTGCAAAGCCCTGCCAGCTTCCACAGGTTTTTTCTTCTTCAACCTATTTCTCCAGCCAAAAAACAAGCTCAATTTCTGTAGCCTTCCCACATAACGGTCAATTGCCCAGCCCATTTATCATTTTTACTGGTCACTAAAAGAGTTCTTTGGTTTGTGAGCTTATTTTTAGAAGCCGGACTTGGTTGAGGCTGGTCCGCGCTAGTCCGTGCTGGTCTCACCTGCGTCACTAAATACTCCCCTCTCAGAGCCCAGGGCCTGGGTGAGCCTCAAACCCAGGCACTTGAGTTGGGGGTGTTCAGACATGGGAAGGTGTGCTTCCTTCCATGGGATAAATTTATTTTACACACGTCTGTAAAATAAGCACTTGTTTCTTGCTTGAGAAACGCTCATCATTCCTGTTTGTATAATTCAAAGTTAATTATTTACATTTGTCAAGCTTCCATCAGTGTTTTCAAAACAGCTTCAAGGGTAAAGACTGATGGGAGCTTTTGAACACTAGGGCCTCGCTTCTTCCTGACACCCCTGAGGAGGGAGCCGGGTGTAGGCAGAACAGCGCTGTGCTGATGACTCATTGCTCCTGTGCTTGTCCAGAGACCCGCCCCATGAAACCCTCGCTCCTGAGCAGCAGAGGAAACTCCACTCCCCTGGCTCCACTCACAGGGATTTCTAGTTTCCCTCTGTGTGAGGTAAGAAGCTCTCTCCCAGCTGGCCTCTTCTTTGTTCTGGCTTCCCAGATGAGTACAGAGTCCTGTTCTTGCTGAGGGCATCACCGCGCTCCCTGGGCCCTGTCCCCAGGGCCATGAGCTCACAGGCCTCCTGTTGTTCCTCTGACTGTCACTGCTGAGCCTTGTGGGGCTTGTAAACCATTAGCTTTGAGGAATGAGACTCTGTCAGCATGGTGTGTTTGTGAAAGTAATGCCACTTCTGGTGAAAAGGCGTAGCGTTTGGATACTGCCCTGAGGTCAAGAGAAAGTGAAAGTTCCTGTTCACTCTTCCGAGTGAAGCCCTCACAGCTGTCCTCAGACCTCGCCTCAAAGGCCTGGCTTTGCTTCCCTCTGGTGTTTGCTGCAGCAAGTGAGTCAGACAGTCACTCCTTTGTGGAACCAGCTGAGGGAAGAGCATCAACCCATTGGCTCTAAGATGGAAGGCTGTAGTTTTTCCCAAGCTGTGACTGACTGGGCCCCATTGAATCCCCCTAAACACAGCCTAGGCAGATCCCATCACTTACCAATCACAGTCTGGGTCACTCAAAATTTCCAACTCACATTCAAATGAAAGCTCTGTCCCTCCTCCCCTGCAAGCTAACGTGCTCAAGAAAGGCATTCCTGGGGAGGTGACGTATAAGCTGAAGGACTGGCTCGCTCCATATTAAATCATGGCCAGGGTGAAGTGAGGGCTCAGTCACACACACTCTTGCTCACGTAAAAGCCAACAATGGCTTCTGTTGTTGTCTAAGTCCAACTTCTAACCTGCTTTACAAACCCTTTGCAATCTTGCCCATCCTCATCTCTCAAGTGTCTTTGATTCTCTCCTTCACAGCATTCATTCCTTGAAAGCCAAGGGTTTCTTCACAACCCAAGGCTTCCACAAATGCTCTCCTCTCTACCTCAAATACTCTTTTGCCAGTTCTCCTTCCTCGAACTTCTGCTTTGTTAAACTCCATTCATCGTGCAGATCTCAGATTAGATGTATCTTCCTTCAGGAAGCCTTCCCTGACCACTCAGACTAGGCTAGGTTTCCTGACCCTATACCTGTTAGTCCTTGTGGTGATTGCCTGTGTCTCCGCTGGACCATAAGTTCCTTAAGGCCAGAGACTATATTTGCCTTATTCACCACTTGGTCCCTGGCATCAAGCACAATGCCTGGCACGTAGTAGATGCTCAATAAACATGGGATGAACGATGGCTTGAAAGCAGATGTGAGTGCCTGAAGGCAGTAGCAGAGTTAGGGGTCTTTTCAGACCACGTTCCTTGTATCACAGGGGTATGAAAGGGGCTGATGCCGACATGAACGGGATCTAGAAATATCAGCACAGAGGAAACTGGAGTCTGTCTGTTGTCCAACAAAAGGAAGCTGAAAAAATGTGCTGATGGGGAGAAGAGAGTGTGTCCACAGCAAAGACCCAGGACCAGCAGGCTTGAGGCCTCTGTCTGGATTCCAGGGTCCTGCCTTGCTCAGGGCCAGCTGGAGTGCTGTGCCTGGGAGCCCTCGGAGGGGGCTTTTGACAACATTTTTCATGATCCCTCTGTATATGTCTCAACCCATCTGTTGAAGTTTCTCCACTCAAATGTCAGCCCTAATTGGAGATTGATGCTTTGTTTCCTGAAAGTCAGGTAAAGGGCAAGAGGCTGCAGGACTTGACAAGAGAGGACTCAGCTGGAGGATGGGGGGCTATTTCCTTGGTTCCCATCATGTCTCCAGGGACTTTTCTGTGTGACTTGAGAGGTGCTGGGAAACAGCTCTCTCATGCTGTCTGAAGGCTGGAAAAAAGCGGCAGAGAACACACTCCTTGGGCCATTGCCTGGGCTGCCACTGGCGCCGTCTCTGCTCTCTGGCTCAAGATCGGGTCTTGTGTGGCCTGCAGGGTGGTGCAGGTGGGGCGTCCTGACAGGTGTGTGGGAAGGGCCAGCCACCTGCGGTGGGCCTGAGGCCCACAGCCCTCAGTGGGCCCGCATCCTGCTCCTCATTCAGTAAGGACAGGGTGGTGGACGGCAGTGTGGACGCTGAAGCTGGACTTTTGGGTTTGACTCCCAGCTCTGCCATTTATGCCTGGCTATGTGATCTTAGAAAAGTTACTTGAAAGTTCTTTGCTTCCGTTTCTTCTTTTGTACCTATCTCATATTTAAAAAAAAATTAGAATACTGTAAATACTTAGAATATTGAAGCAACATTTTCGTCTGTAAAATGACAGAGTTGAACTCAATGAACGCAAAGAACCCTTTTCGTATAAAACTCATAACCTGCCTGGGTTCAAATACTGACTCCACCACTGACCAGGTGATAGTTCTCAAGGCCAGGAACTGTGTCTTGGCCAACTCTGGTGCTCCCAAAGTGCCTGGGACAGTGCCTGGCACATAGTAGGTACTCAGGAAAGTTTGAATGGATGAATGCATGCATGAGTGTTGCCTGGTGAGGATCCTGAGAAGAGGCGTAAAGAATTGTTATGAAGCAGTGAGTACCAAAGCCTTCGGTGGGAAGCAAAGGCCTCCTCTGTCCGAACAGATGGATCTGTGCTCTTGAAGAGCACTGAAGTCATGAAGAAAAGATGGCTACTGGAGTTTGGGGGACAAAGAGAACTCACCATACACAGTGGCACGGACCCCTGAGTGGAGAAACCAGATTCCGTCTGGCCTGGAAACCAGCTGTCCAGCAAAGTGGGGAAGCTAGTGGACTTGGAACCCAGAGACGTGAATGCCAGTCCGCCCTGCCCTGCCCTGTTGTGTAGCAGAGCACACGCTGTGCCAGACAACCGATTTTAATAAATGAGACTGCAGATTTTAAACCACTTCTTACAATATAAGAGAATGAATGACTAGGAGCATCCCTAAATTCCTTCTCAGGATGCCAAGTTATATGTCTTTTACATGGAAATTTTTAGTTTTCGAAGCACTTTTAATACAGCTTTCCATATGTTGAACACTCCCGCAGGGCAGGAACCTTGCTGGTGCTCAGTTTGGAGGTTTGACTCGGCGTGGTTGCGGGAGATCTCCTAACTCGTCCAGCTCAGGGCTCTGCACGCACATCCTGCCTTCTTTCTTCCCACTCTGCCTCCCGGTGTGCAGGACCATCACCAGACTGATGTGAGATCTTTGGGACGGTCGAATAAGGAAGAAATCTGAAGAATGTACACATGGGGTGGAGGTGATTGTGGCTCAAACTCTCAGGCTGGTGGCATCATTGCTGGTGATGGAGGCAGAGCTGAAGGGCCCGCAGAGCCGGCTGGCACAGCCGTGAACACCTCACAGAGCGCCGCGCACGCACGGATGAGGCATCGGAAGGCACACGGATAACTGGCTGCTGAGACAAGGAAGACAGCAGCTCACAGCAGGGAAACTCTCCTAAAGAAGGGGAAGCAGCACTGGAGGAAAATAAGTGTAATTGTTTCTCATTTGGGGCATTCAGCAATGTCTGATATACGTCTCTGGAGAGTATATTCTCAGTTTAGGGGAGGATGTGAGAACTTGGTTTGGGGATTCTGAGCCTAACATGAGCAGTAAAGAGAATCTTTCATGCCTCTTCGCAGGATCATCACCAAGCAACACTCATGGACATATTCATTCATTCTAAATTCCCTGAGTACCTACTATGCACCAAGCACTGTCCCACACACTTTGGGGTGGTACAGAGCTGACCCTGGTGTAGTCCTGACCTTGAGGAACTCCCAGCTGCTTGCTGGTGTGGTCAGGATTTGGACCCAGGCACTCCGGCTCTATGTTCTAAATTAATACTATGTTGCCTCAGTTAGAAAACACACCCAACTCAGCCTGGAGAAATGAAGGAAGGCTTCTATCACTTTTGAGTTAAGTCAAGTTGAGTTCAGCAAGTTAATGAACAGGGAAGGATACTCTAGGGAAAGAAAACAATGTGTTCGAAAACTAAAAGGTGTGAAGTGAGAAAGGCATATTCAAGAAAATGCAAATTATGTAGAATGACATCAGTCACAATATAATAATGGAAGGAGGGTAGAATGTGTGTAGAAGCGGAAGGAGATGAGGCTGGAGAATCAAGGTAGCCCAGACTACAGAGCACTTCAAATTCCATGCTAAGTAATTTGACTTTTGTCTCAATGGCCTTGAAAAGCAATAGGCATGTTTTAGGCAAAGCAGTGACATGGTCAGCACTGTGATGTGTGACATTGTATTTAGAGCGTTCCTCTAGGACAGTGTTTCCCAAACCCAGTCATTTACTTACTGGTGTAACCATTTTTTCTTCTTTGAACTCACTCCTTCTCTAGCCTTCCTGCAGTGCATTGAATGTCTCCACAAAACTCAGTGAAGCTTGATCTCCATTGTAACCGTTAAGAGGGTGGGGAATCCGACTACAGTATTTGAAAGGTGGGGTCTTTAGGAGACCATTGGATCGTGAAGACTGTGCTGTCATGAAAGGATTAATCCATTCATGTGATAATGGATTAATGGTCTAATGACTTATCCTGGGTGTGGACTGGTGGCTTTCTAAGGAGAGCGGCTGAGCACATTAACAAGCCCTCTTGCCCAGCCCTCATTATGTGATACCCTGCAGCACCATGGGACTCTGGAGAGAGTCACCACCAAGAAGTAGACCCTCATCAGATGTGTTCCCTGGACTTCGGACTTCCTAGCCTCCCAAACTGTAAGAAATAAATTTCATTTTCCTATAAATTACCCAGTGTCAGGTATCCTGTTAGAAGCAGCAGAAAATAAACTAATACACTTCCCCATCTCAGTAAATTATACCCACAAATGTCTGTGTCAAAGTCAAAAATCTAGGGGTCATTCTTGATTCCTCACTTTCCTGCACCACCTACATTCAACCCATCAGCATGCTCTCTAGGTTGCCTCCTGAATTCGTTCACTTTCTCCGTAACCATCGTCTCTGGCCTGGATGTTGTGTTTGCCTCCTATTCAGGGTTCTCTTGCCTTCCTGTAATCTAACCTTCGTGCAGAAGCCAGAGGGATCTTTGAAAAAATCAAGTAATGTCAGTCTCCTACTTACACCCCCCTTCCACAGTCCGCCACTTCCCTTGGAATAAAATCCAAATTCCTTATGATGGACACTGGAGCCCTGGCTACATCTCCAGCTGTCTAGGCTCAGTCCTGTCACTCCCTTGTCAGCAGGCTCTGGCCACAGGCCTTTTAACAGTTTCTAGGACTTGCCAAGCTCTTTCTGACTCAATTCTTAGGACTGACTATTTCCTATTCCTAGAACACCCTTCCCTGGGCAGTTCCTACGACCTGCTACTTTTCCACTTTCCAGCTTAAATATTTTCAGGGATGCCACTCATCCCTGAAAACAACCTCCTTGTTATTCTTTATCACAATACTCTGTGACTTTCCTTCATAGTTCATTTAAAAAAATCTTTACAACATTTTTTTTTTGGTTAATATTAACAGTATTCCAATTATTTTATTTCTGCTACTTTCATTTTGTATTTTTCTTATTTCACCTTTAAAAAATTTTTAAAGAAGAAAGGCAATTATATGCATTTATTTTGCCCAATGACTTACCGATTTGAAAGTCCGCCCTTCAAGTACACATTGTTTCATTGGTCAGTCTACCTGTTCACTTATCATTGTTTTAATACCTATAACTTTATAGCAAATTTAATATTTGATAGAGCAAATATCCCTCAATATTCTCCTTTTCTGAATATTCTGACTATTCTTTTTTCTAAACATGTGGGGTACAGAGTTGAATATCAATACCTGTGTACGATATGTGATGATAGAGTCAGGATAATTATCATACTCATCATTACAAAATGTCATCATTGTGTCCATTAACCAATTTCTCTCAACCCCCCACCCTTTTCCTGCTTTAGTAACCACAGTTCTGTTTTCTCTTTCTGAAAGTTCAACCTGTTACTGTGATCTTTTCTTTCTTTTCCTTTCTTTCTCTCTCTCTCTCTCTCTTTCTCTTTCTCTCTTTCTTTGCTCCCACTTATGAATGAGGATGTGCAGTATTTCTCTTTTCGTGCTTGGCTTATTTCACTTAACATAATTTTCTCCAAGCTCATCCAAGTTGTTGTGAATGGCAGAATGGTAGAATTTCATTCTTCTTATGGCAGAGTAGTACTCCATTGTGTTTATACACCACATTCTCTTATCCAATCATCCACTGATGGACATTTAGGTTGGTTCCATATCTTGGCTGTTGTAAATAGAGCTGCGATAAACATGGAAGTGCAGGTATCCCTTCAACATGACGATTTCCATTCCTCTGGGTATATTACTCTGTAGTGGGATTGCTGGATCATGGTAGATCTATCCGTAGTTGTTTGAGGAAACTCCATACTGTTTTCCATAGTGGCTATACCAATTTACAGTCCCATCAACAGTGTAGAAGGGTCCCCCTTATTCCACATCCTCACTGGCATTTGTTTTTTTCTGTCTTTTTGATAATAGCTGGTCTAACTGGGGCGAGATGGTATCTCAATGCAGTTTTGTTTGCATTTCTCTAATGCTTAGTGATGTTGAGCATTTTTTCATGTACCTGTTGGCCATTTGTATATCTTCCTTTGAGAAATGATTATTCAGCTCCTTTG
>NW_007731718.1:95814-98220 GCF_000696425.1 Galeopterus variegatus
CGCTCAACCAGTGAGCGGACCGGTCTCTATATGGGATCCGAACCCTCAGCGGGAGCGCCGCTGCGCTCCCAAGTGCCGCACTCTACCGAGTGCGCCACCGGGCCAGCCCTATAGGTTGTCTTTTAACTCTATTGATTGTTTCCTTTGCTGTACAGAAGTTTTTTAGTTTGTTTTTTGGGGGCTTTATTTAAAACCTTATAAAACCTGTGTTTTGGGGGTCTTATTCTTAATGTCTTAGCCCAGTTCTACATCCTGAAGTGTTTCCCCTATATTTTCTTCTAGGAGTTTTATAATTTCAGGTCTTATATCTAAGTCTTTAATCCATTCCGAGTTGATTTTGGCATATGGTGAAGGTATGGGTCTAGTTTCATTCTTCTACACATGGATATCCAGTTTTCCTAGCACCTTTATTGACAGTTGACTACAATGTGTCTTGGAGAGAACCTTTCTGGATTGAATCTGTTTAGGGGTCTTTGAACTTCTTGCATCTGAAAGACTGTATTGCTCCCAATACCTGGAATGTTTTCCACTTTTATTTCATTGAATAGATTTTTAATGCCTTTTCCCTTCTTCTCCCCTTCCANTCCCCCTTATTCCACATCCTCACTGGCATTTGTTTTTTTCTGTCTTTTTGATAATAGCTGGTCTAACTGGGGCGAGATGGTATCTCAATGCAGTTTTGTTTGCATTTCTCTAATGCTTAGTGATGTTGAGCATTTTTTCATGTACCTGTTGGCCATTTGTATATCTTCCTTTGAGAAATGATTATTCAGCTCCTTTGCCAGTTTTAAAATCAGATTGTTTTTTACTATTACATTGTCCTTGTATATTCTGTATATTAATACCTTGTCTGATGTATAGTTTGCAAATATCTTCTCCCATTCTATAGGTTGTCTTTTTTTATTTTTTTCCTTTTTGTCTTTTTTCGTGACCGGTAACGGGATCGCAACCCTCNATCCAGTTTTCCTAGCACCTTTATTGACAGTTGACTACAATGTGTCTTGGAGAGAACCTTTTTGGATTGAATCTGTTTAGGGGTCTTTGAACTTCTTGCATCTGAAAGACTGTATTGCTCCCAATACCTGGAATGTTTTCCACTTTTATTTCATTGAATAGATTTTTAATGCCTTTTCCCTTCTTCTCCCCTTCCAGATCACCCATCATTTGGATGTTTTATGGTTAAGTTTGTCTGATAGCTCTCATAGATTTTCTTCATTGTTTAAAATTCTTTTTTCTTTTCTTTTTTTTTTTTGTCCATCTGGGTTATTTCAAAAAGACTGTCTTAGAGACCACGACTTCTTTCTTCTGCTTGCTCTACTCTGTTGCTTAAGCTCTAGGTTGTACTTTTTATTTTGCTGAATGAATCCTTCAGCTGCAGGAGTTCTGCTACATTATTATTATTATTATTTTTTGGTCAGCTGGCCAGTACAGGAATCCGAATCTATAACCTTGGTGTTATAAAGCTGCATGCTAACCAACTAAGCTAATTGCCAGCCATCCTACATTCTTTTATAGGGTATCTATCTCTTTGTACAATTCCTCCTTCAGATCCTGGGTTGTCTTTCTCATTTTATTTAAATTAAATTAAATTTAATTTAATTTTACTTCTCAAAATACACTGTACTTGATTTACATGCCCCTTTACCCATTCCTCTCCACCCCCACTTCTTCCTCCCCCCCATTGTATCTGTGCACTTGGCTTAAATAGTTCAAGGAATTTTTATGGTTATTCTGTCTTCTTCCCTCAACCCTTTATTAGTTTGTGTGTTTATTTATTTATTAATTTTTAGCTCCCACAAATAAGTGAGAATATGTGGTATTTCTCTTTCTGTGCCTGACTTGTTTCACTTAATATAATTTTCTCTAGGTCCATCCACGTTGTTGAGAATGGTAGTATTTCATTCTTTTTTTATAGCAGAGTAGTATTCCATTGTGTAGATGTACCACCGTTTCCTTATCCATTCATCTGATGATGGACATTTGGACTGTTTTCAGCTCTTGGCTATTGTATATAGAGCTGCAATAAACACTGGAGTACAGGTATCTCTTTGGCATGATGAGTTCCATTCCTCTGGGTATATTCCCAGCAGTGGAATCGCTGGGTCATATGGTAGATTTATCTGTAATTGTCGGAGGATCCTCCATATCATCTTCCATAAAGGCTGCACCATTTTGCAGCCCCACCAACAGTGGATGAAAGTTCCTTTTTCTCTCCAACCTCTCCAGCACTTATTGTTCTCAGTCTTTTGGATGTTAGCCATCCTGACTGGAGTGAGATGGTATCTCAGTGTGGTTTTGATTTGCATTTCCCAGATGTTGAGTGATATTGAGCACTTTTTCATGTGTCTGTTGGCCATTTGTATATCTTCCTTTGAGAAAGGTCTGATCAGCTCCCTTGCCCATTTT
>NW_007731718.1:99187-151280 GCF_000696425.1 Galeopterus variegatus
GTTCTCAGTCTTTTGGATGTTAGCCATCCTGACTGGAGTGAGATGGTATCTCAGTGTGGTTTTGATTTGCATTTCCCAGATGTTGAGTGATATTGAGCACTTTTTCATGTGTCTGTTGGCCATTTGTATATCTTCCTTTGAGAAATGTCTGATCAGCTCCCTTGCCCATTTTTTAACTGGATTATTTGTTTTTTTGCTGTAAAGTTGTTTGAGTTCCTTGTACATTCTGGATATTAATCCTTTGTTAGGTGTATATTTAGCAAATATTTTCTCCCACTCTGTTGGTTGTTTCTTTTACTCTGTTGATTGTTTCTTTTGCTGTGCAGAAGCTTTGTAGTTTGATATAATCCCATTTGTTTATTTTACCTTTAGTTGCCTGTGCTTTTTGGGTCCTATTCATGAATTCTGTAGTCACTCCTATTTCCTGGAGTGTTTCCCCTATGTTTTCTTTAAGGATTTTTATTGTTTCAGGGTGTATACTTAATTCTTTAATCCATTTTGAGTTGATTTTGGTATATGGTGAAAGATACGGGTCTAGTTTCATTCTCCTACATATGATTATCCAGTTTTCCTGGCACCATTTGTTGAAAAGGCAGTCTCTTCCCCAGTATGTAGACTTGCCGCCTTTGTCAAAGATCAGATGGCTGTAGGCATATGGGTCAATTTCTGGGTTCTCTATTCTGTTCCATTGATCCGTCTGTCTGTTTTTATGCCAGTCCCATGCTGTTTTGGTTATTATAGCTCTGTAATATAGTTTAAAGTCAGGTAGTGTTATGCCTCCAGCTTTATTTTTTTTTTGCTCAGGATTGCTTTGGCTATGCGTGGGTCGTAGTCCACCTGAGGAAGGTCTGCCTGTGTGGTCTCTGGCCAGGGACACATCAGTTCAGCAGTAGTAGGGTTGGCTTCCTAGACTGTAGAACTAGAGTCACAACCTCTGTGATCTCAGGCTTCAAGCCACTGGGATTAGGTCATTACAGCCTGTGCTGTGAGTGTGCTGGGTAGGGAGCAGAGCCTTAAGGCTGGGGAAGAACCATAGCTACTGGCCTCAGTTGCAAGATGGCACGTTCTGTAGCACTGTCCTGGGTTGATTTGGGTCCCGAGGATGGGGGGTGGAGTGTGCACCATTTGTGCTAGTGTTCTAGAGTGGTGCACTGTGTGTTTTCTAGGGTGCTCTCTATACTTGGCTCCAGACTTGTCCTGCCTAAGGATCTGTGGGCCTTTGTGGTGAGGATGGGATTGGAGTGGGTGTTCTGCCTACCTTTTCGCCACAAGGAAGTATTCTTCTGCACCAGTCCTGGTGGTGCAGATGTGGTGGCTGAGGCTCGTGCCTCTCTCTCCTCCCTGTGCTACCATCCTGGGTTTTCGTGTTCCACAGTGATCTCACCAGTCTCCTGTTGCACTCCCACACTATCTCACCAGTGCTCCTCAATATTTACCTGTCTGCTGGTTGTTCTGGGTCCTTTTCTGTGGGAAGAACGTGCCTGGGCACCTCTAGTCTGCCATCTTGCCCTGCCTCCTCCTTTATATCTTAATTTGGTTTATTTTGCTTACTTGATGAATGTCCTGCTCTGCGAGAATGTGAGCATGCCTGTCTTCTCACTGTGGTGCCCCAAGCCTAGCACAGGGACTGGAGCATGTAGATGTTCAATAAATATTTGTTAAATGAATGATTTAATGAACAAATGAGTGCAGTTTAATCCTCCAGGGCCAGAATATTTTCTTAAGTTGTGCCTCTCATTTTAATAAGGGAAGGGATCCTGAGTGAGAGAAAGAAAGAAAGAAAGGAAAAGACAACAACAGTTTCTTCCCTTCAGACTTGTCTTTCTCCTTTGCCAGCCTTCACTTACTGGTTGTGAAGATGAATTTCCGATACTGTATTTTTCCCGAGATGTTTGTTCAGAGCGCCGACTGGTTTAGGCCTGTGGTGACAGCTTTTCATCAGGTCCAAGAGGTGTTGCTTGTTCCCACAGATCAGAAGACAGCACTGTGTCACAGCAGGGGCCAGAAATGAATTCAGACCACCACTGATCAGTGCAAACTGCAAAGTGGAAGGGACTTGAGAAAGCGACTCAGGCTCAGCCCCTTTGTTGTATAAATGAGAAAATGGACACTCTGAGAGATTAATGAAATAGAACTGAAAGTGGAAGGGACTTGAGAAAGCGACTCAGGCTCAGCCCCTTTGTTGTATAAATGAGAAAACGGACACCCTGAGAGATTAAGGAAACAGAACTCCCACTGATCAGTGCAAACTGCAAAGTGGAAGGGACTTGAGAAAGCGACTCAGGCTCAGCCCCTTTGTTGTATAAATGAGAAAATGGACACTCTGAGAGATTAATGAAATAGAACTGTTCTGCTTTTTTCTCCCTCTCCCTTACTCTCCCCACCCCCCAACATCCCATTCCCAATGACAGCCTGAATCTGAGTTGACCAGCGACACCTTCACCCTGAGGTCCATTCCTCACCAAGGTCTGCTCTGATGGGGACATGAAGGTCTGTGTTATTAACAGCCCACTCGACCTTCTTGAGCATTTAGGGATGTGTCCTCTGCAGCTATAATTTTATGTTTTCCATGAATTCAGTGAGACCTTAGGGGAAGCTTATCTTTATTCTTACCCCTAACTGTGCCCTAGGGGTTAATGAGGGTCCTAACTTCACTGCTTATAGTGCAGTAGTAGAACTGAACTTCATTTATCTTTAATTGACTTCTTGCAACATCTAAGGCAGGGAACACCACAGGCACCTCGAGCATCTCATGTGGCCCAAGTATCTCATGGCAGGTGGGCTTTGTTGAACACCCACGACTAACTTGAATGAATTGCCAATATTAACAATTACATAATAATCTAAGATTATGGCTTCTCAAAAAATAGTACCATCTGGTAATTCTCGGCTCATAATCCTTCATGGTAGCAGGTGGCTAGAACTGAGTAGAGGCTGCCCCATTTAGGCCTGGGGAACATTCCCCAGTTTAACACAGTCACCACCCCCTCCTGTCACCTTCCGTGCAACTGGTTTTACTCATTTGCCTTACTTGCTCAGCTCCTGAAAGTTTTTTCGAGTTTATAACCCCTGAAATGTCCTTCCCGAAGCATTTCAGAACTTGAGCTCTATGATCACATTCATGATCTCGTAGACTTTTAGTATTTCTCAGTATCGGTCTTCCCAGTGTGAAACCCAGGTTCAGGGATGAGGACTGGTTAATCTCCGCTGGGGGCATGACCATCAGGCACTTTCACAAGAACCCCTGTGAAATCTACAGCAAAGTCCAGAAGGATTTGGAGGCCAGATGCAGGAGAAACTCAAAATAAGGTGTAACTGTGAGGTTAGGAAGGGAGCAGGTGAAAGTTCAGTGAATCTTCCCAAACATTCACGTGATGAGTATCTATTAAGCTCTTCCTAAATTCCAGGCATAAAGGGCTAAGCACAAAGAAGGTGGCTCCCACCCGCCCCCTGCTGTTCCATCTGCTTCTGCTCCCCTCTCTTCCGAAACTGCTCTCTCAGTGCCATTAACAGTCTCCGCTGTGGTCTGGATTGTGTCCCCACCCCAATTCATATGTTTAAGCCCTAATCTCCAATACGATGGTATTTGAAGATGGGGCCTCAGAGATGGTTAAGTTGAGATGAGGCCATGAGGGTGGGGCCCTCATGGTGAAATTAGTGCCCCTATAAGAAGGGACACTAGAGTGCTTGCCCTCTCCACCACGTGAGGACACAGAGATAACGGTGGCTGTCTGTAAGCTAGACCAGACCCCAACCATGCCCGCACCCTGATTTTGGACTTCCAGCCTCCAGAGTTCTGAGAAAATAAATTTCTGTTGTTTAAGCCACCCAGTCTATGGCATTTTGTTATGGGAGCCTGAGCTGACCGCCAAATCCCCTGGTCCTAATCTTTCATGGATTCTCTGCAGCCTGTGAGAGGGAAGACCCTCTCCCTGGCTCACCTCTCACCCCTGGGTATCAGTGGAACGATCTGTCTCCTCCTGCAGCTCAAGCTGCTTCTGTGTCTCCTGTGTTGACTGTGTCTCCACTGTCTCCTGAAAGTTTGAGGTGAAAATACAGGGGAGGGTCCATCCTCGTTCTTATCTCTTCTTGCTCTGATGCTTTTTTCCTGGGAAATTTCATCTACTTGCCATGGTTTTAAATTCTTTTCTGAGCTCCAGACCCAAATGTCCATTTGTAGGCACATAAACCAACAGGACCCAAATAAAATACAGCACTTCTGCCCATCAATCAATCCTTCCTCCCATATTTTTGCCTATTCATATCACCGCTGGATCGGTCTTCCAAGCTAGAAACTGGGAGTCACACCTCATTTATTCATTACACAGTTGCAATACAGCACTTCTGCCCATCAATCAATCCTTCCTCCCATATTTTTGCCTATTCATATCACCACTGGATCGGTCTTCCAAGCTAGAAACTGGGAGTCACACCTCATTTATTCATTACACAGTTGCATTTGAGTGCCTACTATGTACCAGGGATCATGTAAATGCCAGGGACACAGCAGTGCAGAAAACAGGCAAAAATTCCCTGCCCTTGTGGAGTTGCTGTTCTTGAGGACTGCTCCTGCCCCTCACTGCCACGTCCCGCCGGTCTCCACACAATCGATGGTTAAAACCTCTCCAATCTGTCCCCTTTCCACGCCCGCTGCTTTCTCTCGGTTCTCACGGCCGCTTACCTCGACTGCTCTGTTGACCCTTAACTGGCCTCCCTGTGACCAGTCTGCTCCCACTCTCCACCAGAGTGAACTAGAAAAAAATCAAACGTGCTTCATAGCTAAAGACTTTTTCTGGCTCCTTGTTCATCAAAAAGTACTTTTGTTTGGTGTAAGCCCTCGCTCCTCTTTTCTTGGATCTGCCCTCTTCTGACTTTTGCAGCCACTGTCTTATGAAGTGTATAATACACGCGGAATAGTGCCCGCAATGTAAATAACCACAGCCTGCTTTTTGCCACACTCTGTGCCATTCTCTCTGCCCGCATTGTCCTTCCCCACTTCTTCTTTTCCTGAAGTTTGAAGAGTCAATTCAGGCACTATCACTTTTGTAGAACTTTCCTAATTTTTCAAAGTACGGCTAGTTGCTCCCAATCCTTTCCCGTCCTCACTTCCAAACCCCACAGAAATGTGTTCACGCTGAAACTGAGATGCCTGTCGTGTTCTCCTGAGTTCACCCGACTGTCTACTTGGAGGGCAGAGTCTATGTCTTTATTTACTTCTAAATCTATAGTACGTGGAGGACTAACCAGTTCACGAGGGGCACTGGACACACATTCATAAATAAAGATATGTTCTTTCATCTCAAAGGACTTCTAGTCTGTGGGGAAGCAAGACTGGGCACACACACCGGGAAGGTCGTGGTTAGGGCTGCAGAGTGTTAGATTTGTTCCTAAGTATCTTGAAGTGTTCGTTGCTATTGAGAGTAGGAACTTTTGTTCATTACCTCCTTCAACTGGTTTCTTCTGGTGGCTGGTGTAGGACTGTGTATTAATTTCCCATTTCTAAAAGTTTGTTGCTTAAAACTATAAAATTTATATTCTCACAGTTCTGGAGTCCTTCTGAAGCACAAAATCAGTATCACTGGGCCAAAGCCAATGTGTCATCAGGGTCACACTCCTCCAGAGGTTCTGGGGAGCGTCCATTCCTTGCCTCTTCCAGCCTCTGATGACTGGTGGCAGTCCTTGGCTCATGGCAGCATCCTTCTAATTTTTAAGGTCGGTGCAGAGGTCTGAATTTGTGTCCCTCAAACTGATATGTTGAAATCCTAGTCCCGATTTTGATGGTATTTGGAAGTGGGGCCTTTGGGTTGTGAGGGTGGAGCCCTTATGAACAGGATTAGTGCCCTTACCAAAGGGACCCCAGAGAGACTTCTCACCCTCTTTCAGCCACACGAGGCTGTAACAAGAAGTGGGCAGTTTGCATCCCAGAAGACGGCCCTCACCAGAACCTGACCAGGCTGGCACCCTGATCTCAGATTACCAGCTTCCAGAACTGTGAGAAATAAATTTCTGTTGTTTCTAAGGCACACTTCGTCTGGTACTCTGCCATAGCAGCCCAAACGGACAAGATGGCAGCACCTGCAGATCTGTCTCCTCCATCCTCACACCCCCTTCTCTATGGTGTCAAATCTCCCTCTGTCTCCTTCTTATAGTGATATATGTGATCGCATTTAAGCCTACCCAGATAATTCACGATAATCTCATCTCAACATTCTTAATAACACCTACAAAGACCCTTTTTCCAAATAAGGTAACATTTATTAGGTTCCAAAGACTAGAACCTGATATCTTTGATATCTATTCAGCGTACTACAGTGCAGGCTTCTATTGATTTGGTGTGCTAACCTTGAATTCATCAATATTTAAAGGGTTTGTCTGAAGAGTCGATTTTTCTCTGTTAGACAATTACATCACAGCATATAACAATTTTGTGTTTACCTGCGGATTTGAAGAACTTCTATTCTTTCTCCGGTCCCTTCTGTCTCCCTCTCCCTGCTCACCTCCTTTGTATTCTCCTCTTCTTTCTATTTTTGGTCTGGTTTTCTTATTTTAAAATAATTTGAATCATTTTTCAATCATTTCTTTTCTCTTCCTGTTTGTAATAGCTTTGTTGAGACGTACTTCACATACTGTACAATTTACCTATTTCAGTTGTCAAATTCAATGGCTTTTAGTGTATTTTTTAAATTATGCAAAAATCATCACAGTCAATTTTAGAACATTTTCATCACCTTGTAAAAAAACTGCATACCCCTTAGCCGTCAACCCTTAATCCCCCCGCCCCAAGCCCTAAGCAGTCCTTCATCTGCTTTCCTCTCTGTAGCTTTGCCTATTCTGGAATTTCATATAAGTGGAATCATATAACTTGTGGCCTTTTGTATCTGGCTTTTTTCACTTCATGTTTTCAAGATTTATCCATGTTGTAGCATGTATCAGTATTTTATTTCTTTTTTATCGTGGTAAAATACATGTAACATAATATTTATCATTTTAGCCATTTGTAAGTGTACAATTCAGTGGCATGAAATACATTTACAGTGTTGTATAACCATCACTACTGTCTATATCCAAAACTTCTTCATTATCTAAACATAGTGTTATCAAGGTCCAGCCATGTTATAGCATATATCAACATTTCATTCCTTTTTATGGCTGCATAATATTCCATTGTATGTATGTACCACATTTTGTTTAGCCATTCATCTATTAATGGTCACTTGGGTTGTACAACTATTTGATTCCCTACTTTTCAATTCTTTCAATTATTTTCAATTCTCCAAGACTGGAATTGCTGTGTCATATGGAAGTTCTATGCTTACTCTTTTGAGAAACTACCAAACTGTTGTCTACGGCGGCCACACTGTTTTAGACTCCCAGTAGCAATGCATGCATGTTCCAATTTCTCCACGTTTGTCAATACTTTCTGTATTTAAAAAAAAATTATAGCCATACTACTAGGTGTGAAGTAGTATCTAACCATGATTTTGATTTGCATTTGCCTTATGACAAATGATGTTGAGCATCTTTTCATGTGCTTATTGGCCATTTGTATATCTTCTTTGGAGAAATGTCTATACAAGTAATTTGACCAGTTTTGAAATTTTTTTTGTTGTTTTTGAGTTTTAGACGTTCTTTATATATTCTGGATAGTAATCTCTTATCAGATATATCATTTGCAAATATTTTCTATCCAAATGATGTTGAGCATCTTTTCATGTGCTTATTGGCCATTTGTATATCTTCTTTGGAGAAATGTCTATACAAGTAATTTGCCCAGTTTTGAAATTTTTTTTGTTGTTTTTGAGTTTTAGAAGTTCTTTATATATTCTGGATAGTAATCTCTTATCAGATATATCATTTGCAAATATTTTCTATCATTTTGTGAGATGTATTTTCACTTCCTTTGATGCACAAAAGTTCTTAATTTTGATGAAGGCAATTTGTCTACTTTGTTGTTGTTGTTGTCTGTGCTGTCCATGAAATTGTTGCCTAATCACTGCACTTTATTGCCAAATAATATTCCATTATGTAGATATACCACATTTTGTTTTTATCTATTTGTCACTTTATGGACATATGGGTGTTTCTACCTTTTGGCTACTATGAATAATGCTGCTATAAACATGTATGCATTTAAGTTCTTGGTGTGGACATATGTTTTCATTTCTCTTGGGTATATACCTAAAGCAGAATTGCTGGGTCTTATGGTAACTGTGTAAGGAACTCCCAGACTGTTTTCCAAATGGCTGCACTGTTTTATGTTCCCCCCACCAGCGTGTGAGGGTTCCCATTTCTCTACATTCTCACCAGCAATTCCTATTATCTGACCTTTTGATTATAGCTATCCTGGTGGGCTTGAAGTATTATCTCACTGTGGTTTTGATTTGCCCATTTTTAAATCAGGTTATCTTTTTATTGTTGAATTGTGATAGTTCATAATATATTCGAGATACAAGTTCCTTAGATATGAGATCTGCAAAAATTTTTATGGAGGGGGTTTTAAAATTTATGTGTTTGTTTTGCTTTTTGAATTTTTGATAATTTCTTCAATGAACATGTATTTTCTTAAAAATCCTATTTACTGGGCTGGCCCTGTGGCTCACTCAGGAGAGTGCAGCACTGGTAGCGCCGAGGCCGCGGGTTCAGATCCTATATAGGGATGGCTGGCACGCTTACTGGCTGAGCGTGGTGCAGACAACACTGTGCCAAGGGTTGCAATCCCCTTACCAGTCAAAAGAAACAAAAACAAAAACAAAACCTATTTACTGATTTTTTTTTTTTTTAAAGATGACTGGTAAGGGGATCTTAACCCTCAACTTGGTGTTGTCAGCACCATGCTCTCCCAAGTGAGCCACGGGCCGGCCCTGTATTTACTGATTTTTAAAAATATATTTCCTTGTGAAAAATAATTGATGCTCATTCAAAAAACGTTTTTTGTTTTGTTTGTTTGCTTTTTTGGCTGCTGGTTGGTACAGGGATCAAACCCTGGGCCTTATTCTAACCAATCGAGCCAACCAGCCAGCTCTAAAACACTTTTTAAAATATAGAAATATATATTATAGAAAGTTCTTACCCAACTTCTTCTAAGCATACAGAACATATATTTGTTAATTTTTAAAAAGTATATAAAAATTTATGTATGTACGTATTTATGTATGTACTCATTGTGTATATATTATGTATACATAAACATACACATATATATTTATGTGACTATGATTTATACACCCACCCTCCTTAAATTTCCTTGAAAAGACAGCACAGATGTACCCTCAAAGAGACCAGATCGTAGAAACAAATTCTGGAAAGGTTAACAAAAAATAAAACATAAAAAGAGTCCTGCCAGGTCTTAGGAAGAAAAGTCCTGCCAAGTTATCCAGGGAGGAGAGAATGAGGTGGGTTGGGGCATAAAACAGGTGTGTTGAAGGAGCACACCTCCACTTCCTTCGTGGCCCCAGTCAAGAGTTAATTCTTCAGAAAAATAAACCAGGGAGTCTCTGAACTTGGAAATACCAGAGATGGGAGTTTCTCCAGGACATAGTCACAAGTAAAACAAACAAACATGTTGTAGAATAATACACAGGAGCTAATCCCTCATATATTAACAAACAAAACAAAACATATGTACATAAATACAAACGTAAAAGCACAGACAAAGCTTGGAAAAATACATCTAGAATCTGTAGCTAGCTTGCAGTTTACCAGGACTTTATGCTGGGGCTCTTTTTTTCCTCTAAGTTCTCTCCCTGGGTGATCTTATCCATTCCTGTAACTTTAAATGCTGAAAACTTCTAAGTCTTGGTCTCCGTTGGGTGGGGCTCCAACTCTGGCCCAGCTAGGGTACTGCATTCTGTGGCCACGGTGATTGGTTTAGGGATGGGGATATGATTCAATCAGAGCCTATGGACTTGATGTAACTTTGAAGCAGACACTTTTCAGATAGCGTTGAACCTGAGAGGAAGAAAGGATTTGGATTTACTGTATCAGTTCGCACTGACATCAAACTGGTACTAATCCTATTATGAATTATTTATTTTTATCTTTGCCAATGTGTTAGGAGAATATATTTCTAATTTATGTTTCATTTGTTATTAGTGAGGTCATACATCTTTTCATATTGTATGAATTTGTACTTCTTTTACAAGGTGTCTATTCACTCACTTTTGTCATTTATGAATTGCACTGTACTATGGTTTGAATGTATCCCCCAAATTTGTGTGTTGGAATTTTAATCTTCAATGCAACTGTTTTGGGAGGTATGGCCTCATAAGAGGTGATTGGGTCATGTGGACAGAGCCTTCGTGAGTGGATTAAAGTTGTCATCACAGAAGTGTGTTAGTTATTGCGAGAGCAGGTGTTATAGAAGGGATTCGCCCCTTGTGCTCTCTCTCTGTCTCGTGCACTTGATTCTGCCTTCTGCCGTGAAATGACACAGGAGGCTGGCACCCTGCTGTTGGACTTCTCAGCCTCCAGAACTGTGAGAAATAAATTACTCAGTCTGAGGTAGTCGGTCATAGCAGCAGAAAACAGACTAAGATGCACTGTTAATCTGTCTCTCGTTGGTATGTACGATGTTTTGAAATATTTTGAATATACTCTTTGTTACACATGTTGCAAATATACTTAGTAAGGGATCTTAAGTAACTTTTTTCTAATTATTTTAACGCTGTTTTTGGTGCTGAATGTGTCTAGGGATGGTCACTAACCTACCACCCCTATAAGTTTCATAGAAACAAAAGAGAGTAGCAGGCTCTTTCTAGGTGCTTATTCTACTAGCAGCCTCTTCCAATGCTGGCTGAGTATAGATTGGTAAAATATGAAAATTCTCCTCTGCAAACTGTTAAAATTATCAATGCACAGACTAAATTCTTAGTAAAATTTTCAGTAAACAGAGTAAAACATTTGTATAATATTTTTTCCTTTATTTTATCACTGAAAACATAAATTGTGTAGAAAATGTCGACTTACCATATCATTTACCTTATTAAGAGTAAGGTGAGTTTGTGTCTTAAAAACTAAGTCCATTTGGTGGTAAGTTTTTGTGGCCTCTTTGAGTTCCATGGACCAGTGGTTAGGAAATATTGATTTCTCTAACTAGTAAATGACATAATAAGAATAAGTAGAAGAATAACCAACCTTTATAAGCATCAATAATATGTCAGGCACTGTTCTAAGTGTGCTACACACATTACATCCTTTATTTCTTAAAACAACATCATGAGGCAAATACTGTTATTATCCCTGTTCTCCAGATAAATAAGCAGGCACAGCAAGGTTAATCAGCTTGTCCAAGCTGACACCATTACCTGATAGAAGAGCGAGGCCTTGAACTTAGGCAGTCTGTGCTCACTGGCTGCACTTTAAACCACAATGCACACTGCCTTCGTAGAGCTTTGTTTTATTTTGTTTTGGTTTGGTTGTCTTAACTTTGATTTTATCATTTAAATCCATGCAATATAGATCTGAGTTTATGTTATAGAGCATGAAAGTGGGAATTGAATGTGATAAGGGCGGCTAGTGTGTTTAATACTGAGTTATCCAATGGGGATAGCCTCTATTTACAAGAGATTAAGAATCATTTAAAATGCCTTGTGGTGTCTTATGCAGCCCCAAGCAAGAACTGAAGTCAAATTTTGGAATAATTGTCATTTTGACCTATACCAAGAATATGGTCGAGAATATGGTGAATATACATGTTTTACTGAGTTTTTCTTCATCAGATTGGTGGCTGGTAGTTCAGATGATCAGAAAGGCAGATCTGTGTAGTCTTGACAGGGTTATGGGGCTTCCATGTGTCATCTTAGGGAATGCTGGCCATCGCCTGGAGCCAGGTTGAGCAAGCAGACTGGCCTGGGAAGTACAGGCTGCAGCAGACCTGGTTACAAGAGCTGAAGAGAAAATCTAGAAGAATCCAGGTCAAGGGACTTCTGATTCTTGGATGCCCAGCTGGGGATATGGTGCTTGGTCAGTTGGCCTGTGGCCTGGACACAGTGGGCACATGATGGCTTGGGGGGTGGAGGTGGGATCGTCCTGAGGAGCTCCCACACATGTGTCTAAGGAGCGTGACGGCCAATGGGTCATTCTGAGTGGATTTGTTACCATTTCACAGGGCACAATTCTGCATATGAAAGCAGCATTATTTTCAATTTTCTGCTTCCACTTTCCTGCTCTCTCCCAGAGCTGGGAAGATTTCCTCGCTAATAGTTTTTCATGAGGGATATGCTGGGGAACCTGGAAACAATAATGTTTTAAAATATTAGCAGGAACTAAAATCTGTTGAGCTCATACTATGGATCAGGCATGATTCGAAGACCTTTTACATCACATGTAGCCACCCTTAATACCATCCTCTTTCCCATTGAACAGATGTGTCAGGTGAGGCCAAAGGAGCTTATGAAAATTCCCCAAGGCTACACAGCATGTGAAAGGGGCGGGGATGGGGGGACACTTCAGTCTGAGGGAGTTTGGCTCCAGACCCTGCACACTAAGCTATTATGCTGTACGGACTTCATTGTATATTAATAATAGGATTCCTCTCTCTAGATGTAAGAGGAACACTGAATTTGCTACGTTCCTTAGAATAAACTATGTCCATCTCAAAACAATAATCTCTTTCAGCCCCCAGATCTGTATTGGAATTCTAATTGTACACAATCCTATATGAGGTTGTCACGTGTCTGAAGGTCTCACCTCCAGATTTTCCTGGGTTGGGAAGGGTTTAGGTCTCAGCTTTTAATCGACAAGAGGAGGTTTGATTTACCCTGCGGAGACAATATGTATGTTTTCCTTGCTGCTGCTCTTGTCCCATCAGGCTCATCTTATCTATCAATTGTCCCTGAAGAACCAAGTCAAACTGTATGCTGAGTGACATCTGGCCACTTCCTGATTGACAGGTCTGGCATGGTGGCGCTGGGCCCTGGCTCTCCCTCCGAAAGCATCATCACTTATAAGAAAATGTCCACTGAAGGCCAAGGATCAAAGCTGCTGGAACACTGAGAAGCTGAACAAAGGAGAGCTGCTCATCCCAAATCCTGAGTTCCAGACTTCCAATAAGTCAGAACAGGCAAGTGGGCAAATCATCTTCCCAGAAAACAATGCTAAAACTAAACATTGTCTACAATTATCTATATTGTCTACAGCCACTTCAGGGCTCTGGAAATTGACCAAAGGCCAGCAACAAACTGAGAGGCATTGTTTTTTTTTTTCATGAATATTTGCTGTATTTTTGTAAGATGGTGTGAGGGTAGGCATTCTTGCATGGGGCTGCTTCCATCCATGTCCCGGCTCTGTCAGTGTGAAGGTCCTAGCAGGGTGAGGCAGGCTGAAAAAACCTGCAATTTCACTGCTGGAGGAAATTCACTTCAATTTTAGCAGGAGGTGGAAAACCCACTCCCAGCCATGTTGTCAGGTGATGGAATGATCTCGGTGGCAAGTGAACAGGGAAGGCCATTAACCTGAGGTTATAGTCCTGGTTGGGGAAAGCAATAGAATGGCAGATAAGCCAGAAGTAATAGGGAGAAGCGAGACAACCATGCAGGGGCTTGAGAAACTCCCACACATCCCTGGCTGCCTTCTAAGTACGTGCAGGGAGAGACCAGAGAGAGTCCAAGCTATCCACACATCCCTGGCTAATCCAGGCTGTGAATTTGAAAGGAGATGCGAGAGGTGGACTGACTGCCAGTGGGCACATGGGGATCTCACTGGGTTGATGAGAATGTTCTCAAACTGGATTGTAATGAAGTTGGCACAACTCTGTAAATTTAACAAAAATTGCTGCATTTTTTTGAAGGGTGGATTTTAGGATATATAAATTATACATTAATAAAGCTGTTAAAAAACATCAAAGTGCTTGTAAATAGCCCTATGAAATCTTGCTTTGAATTTTCTTTAATATATTATGGTACTCCAAAACCAACTTCTGTCAGAACAATAATTAGCTATTTCTGGTAATAGATACTGGTCATCTACAATGATTTCTTCAGTTCTTTATGTCCTGCATGAGAGCTTAGAAGGCTCTATATTTCCAAGACCATCAATAACCAAGACTTCACCTGAAAACTATATATTTAAAGAAAAAAATGTGTGCTCCAGAACACCATATGCCAATACTTATAGAGCACAGAGGTTGCCACAGAGGCTAGGGGGTGTACTGTTTAAATTTGACTGCCCTCAACGGGCTTGCACTGTTATAATGTTAAGTTAAAGAGAGAAAATAAAATAAAATATACATATATGTATATATAAAATCTCAATACTGGGATGGGGCTGGTAAGAAATGAGATGCTGCTACCTACATTTGATAAATTACAAAGTATCTACCACATTCATTCGTGGATCTAATCCTCATAACGACCTTGTGTGTATTGCCAAAAGACAGGGAAACTGAGGCTCAGAGTGGTTCAGCAACTTGTTGAAGGTCACATACCTCATGTCAAAGCTGAGACTTGAATGTGAGTGGCTGATTCTCAAGCAGATGTTGGCCAGGACCTGGAGTAACAGGCACTCATGTTACAGGGCACCCTCAGCTCCAGCTGAGACTCCCCAAAATTGATAGCAAACTCACAGGTGTGGCTGCCTACCCCCAGACAGAAGCACAAACAAACAAAAGTCAAATGTTGGTGAAAGTGGAAGTCAACTTCTATTCAGAAATACCAGCGATCTGAGGAGAGATGTTAGGCAAACAATTCTCTCCAGTAAACTGAAGGAGAAAGCCAGGCTAAAGCCATCTCAAAGACTCAGGTTTACTGAGGAGTTTTAAAAGAGGGGGATGAGGGAATGGAACATGGGAAGTGAAAAGTAGGAGGGAAGGAGACGTGAGCTACAAGGGGTCCGTGTCTATGCGTCAGGTACAAGGTCTTGCCAAGGCCTCGTCTCGTTTCTGTTCTCATATTTGTTGTTATCTCAGGACCCTGCAAGATGCTGCTTTGCTCTGGATTAGAATAATCTTTTCTGCAAAGTCTTTTGTGTAGTTTCACTTTGCAGAGTCTGGTTGACTTGGCTGGTGCCCAAGGTCAACTTCCAGTCATTTGGCCTTGGTCACTTCTCAAAACTCTACAAATCTCAAAGAAAGACCTGTTATATTTGCAAAGTACTGATTAGCTTCTCAGCCTTGTTTTCCTAATTAGCAAGGAAGATAAGAAAATCTGGGGATGGGAAGAAAGAGTGGAGAGAGAAAAAAAAAAAAAAAAAACAATCCTTTTTGACCTCTCCCCCCAACCCCAGCCCAGGTAGCTTTAGGTGCAACACGGGCTCAGTCCTGTTCACTCCAGCACTCATACATGGTTGGTAGGGGTGTAAATCAGTAAAACTTGGCAATATCTATCAAATGAAAACTGCATGTATTCTTCATTCCAGGAATTTCACTTCTAGGATGTTTGCAATACAGAAAAAATGGCCATCAATAAAAAATCAGTTAACTAAAGCTCTATCTGTAAAATGGAATACAATGCAGCCATTAAAAAAGAGGCATATCTGAATATGCTGATATAGAATGAGCTGCAAGATATATTATGAAGTTTTCTAAACCAGCTGTTCCCCACACTTTTTTTGTGTTGTTTAAAAAGAAATGAAGGCTGAGACAAGCCTGCACTGTCACTTGCCTAAGACGAGAAGCAGGGCTAGAATTCCTACTCACGTGTTCAGACTACAGGCTTCATCCCTGTTTTGTCCTGTTTCATAGATGCCTCTGTTGCCAGAGCCACTGAAGGGCTTTCAGGAGTGGAAAAGCAGGTAATTGGGTTTTCCTTTTTGAAAGAGCGTGAGGAACAATGTGGAGGATGAACTGGAGGAGACCTGAGTGGGGTCTGGGATTCTGGGTGGGAGGTTTCTCTCGCATCCCTGCTGAGCGCTGATGACTCCATGAAGGCTTTGGCCCTAGGCCTGCAGAGGAGGAGGAAGGTGTGAAATTTATTTAGAAGGCAGCACTGACAGGACCTGGTGACAGTTAGATTTGAGGTGGTACAAGACAAGGAGTCATGGATAAGTCCCCAGTTACAGACTTGGATACCTGGATAAATAGTAGGGCTGTTTGCTGAGCAAGAGGAAATAGGAGAAGAAGCAGTTTCAGAGGCAAAGAACGGGAATATATTTAAAGTATCTTTGGAACTTTCATACAGAGACTTCCAGGAGCAGGTGGGAAATTCAGGCTCAGAGTGCAGGAGAGCTCAGGGCGGAGCTGCTATCTGGGAGTCATCAGTGCAGGTTGAAGGATGGTTGTGAAATGATCTCTTCTTTTGGGTTCCTTTGGCCCCTACCCCTGAGTGTGGTTTCCAGGGTTTCTTATTTGAAGGCCATGAGAATAAACTTCTCATGCACGTCACCTCAACCAAATGCCACAGAAATGAAAAGGGAAACCACTGGGGAGAGACTCAGAAACCAAATCAAAACAAATTCTCCTCTCAGAGGCTTTTTAAAAATTCATTTGCTTGGTTTCCATTTGTGCCGATGTAATTAAACAACTTTTTCTTTCTTTTACTTGGAACCTTTTTATTTGACCACCAGGGACTTCCCTCTGGCAGAGGCAGCAGCCACTCCAAGGACTTACCCAGGAGACCTCATAACAGAAGCAACTGTGTTTCCGCTTGAGCTGTTATTTCTCTGCTGAAGGAATCTTCCTGACGATCCCCACTAACGCTTCATGGGAAATTTGGCCTCTGGGCTCTATTACAGATATCAAATTCATAGTGAAACCGTGGAAGCCTCCCATTCATAAAAAATTCCATTCATACTGTCCAAGCTAAAAAAAAAAAAAACCACCACATTTTGGGTTGTAGAAGCAACCACGCTCAATGACCCGACTGACCAATTGTTTCTGTTACGATGCACATTTCCTATGAATTCCAAAGAATTCATGAAATAGTAGGAGAAAGAAACATTTTTTTATTTCATTTTTTATATAGTTGGCTGAGGCTTTGTTGGGAGGTTACATGGGTAGGGGGCACCTACTGTTTCTCAGTAGCAGCTGTCAAATGGGGACTGTGTTAAAGTGCACTGGCTGCCGAATTTGCCTGGATTGAAGATATCTAGAAATTGTCCACTTGCCACAAATGCAGGATCTGTTGCTGACTAGATTGGTGACCTTGGCAAGTCATTTCCCCTTTCCAGTCTTCTTTTTCTTCTTCAGTAAAATGAGAAATGAAATCAGGTGGTCACTAAGTTCCCTTCTGGGTCTAAAAATGTTATGATTTTATGAATGACTTTATAGTAGTCCTCATTTAAAGGAAAATTGCATCAAACACTTTAGAAAAATCAATACGACTTCTTTGACTTGTAACTTCACTCAGTTAATTAGACAAATATGTATTGAGAGCCTATTATGTGCCTGACACTCTGCTTGTTGCTGGGCAAACTTAGGACAGAGTTCATGGTACCTTGCCCTTGCAGGCTACAGGGGAGACCAGATGTGTTCCAGGGGTGGCAACGGCCTGAGCTTTCTATTTCTGACTCTGCCATACCCTTCGTTTATTCAGTGTAAAATGCAGTCAAATTCCAACTGTTTGTTGTCTGTCTCCTCCAGCGGAGTGGAAGGCAGCAATTTTGTCTTTTTTATTGATTGCTGTACCTTCAATACTTGGAAGAATGCCTGACACATTTTTGGTGATTGATGTACATGGTGCAATGATGGGATGCAAGTTTGAAGGATATATTTTAAAATGGTGGAAGAATGAGCTAAAGAAATGTTCTTTAAACTGCAGTACGCTTATGCCAAAAGAGTTTGCAAAGACTTTCCAAGGGACGTGTAAGCATGGATTGCTGCTGGATAATCAATGTCCATCCAGACCCTCAACTTCAATATAAACCATTCCTCAAAGCTGACCTGCATGAGAGTCCATTGAAAAAGTTGTCCTGGTGGCTTCTTTCCCATCTCCCCTTTTTTCAGTTGTTCTTTTCTTACAACAAACTAATGGCTTTTGTCTCCAGTCTTACTGGGATGCATTCTCCCAGGTGGTAAAAAGAACCTGAGAAGAAACCCTTGGAGGTATCAGTACAGGTTTGAGACAGTAAATGGCTCTAATGACTGGCTAATACATTTTTGCAAGTCAGGTGGTTTCCAATTCTTTGTTGTCAACAAAATTTAAGTAGAACCTAATAGAGTTGTCAGCTGATAGATCATTAAACATTTTTTTTTTTTGTGACTGGTAAGGGGATCACAACCCTTGGCTTGGTGTCGCCCGCACCGCATTCAGCCAGTGAGCGCACCGGCCATCCCTATATAGGATCCGAACCCGTGGCAGGAGCGCCACTGCGCTCCCAGTGCCGCACTCTCCCGAGTGTGCCACGGGGTCGGCCCTCATTAAACATTTTTGATGATAGATCACAATGTGACTTTTTTTTTTCCTTTTTTGTTTTTTTTACTGACCGGTAACGGGATTGCAACCCTCGGTGTTGCTCCCGCATCGCGCTCAACCAGTGAGCGGGAACCGGTCTCCACATGGGATCCGAACCCGCAGCAGGAGCGCCTCCGCGCTCCCAAGCGGTGCACTCTCTGGTGCGCCACCGGGCCGGCCCCACAATGTGATTTTTGACATATGATTCAAAGAGAACTAAAAGAACTGATTGACGTTGCTATAAGAAGACTCCTTTCATTCCCACCTATTTATTTATGAACAAGTTTTCTCAAAGTTTACCTCTACAAAAACAAATAATAGGAATAGAATTGATGGAGAACTCATGCTGTCAATAAGTAATATTCATCAACAGATACCTGAATAAATTGGAAAAGAAAACCACCTTTCTCTCTCACTAAAAGGTACATTTCCAATATAGTTTTCCTTTTTATTCTATAATTGTTCATCAACATTTATAATATATTTTTGTTAATCAAGAGATTAATAATACCTATAGTAATTGTTGTAGTAACTCAATATAGAATAATTTTGTTACCTGGAACCCTATGGTCACAGGAAACTTTAAAAAAAAAAATTGATATTTATAACATCTTTTCATTTGATAGGTTGATCAATAAAATATTTCTACAAATGTAATAAAATTACATTAGGACTAAATTCTGAGAGGGGAGTGGAATGGAAATAAATATAAGTTCAAGAATAAATAAATGATATAAAATTTCCAATGGTTTAATAAGAGTTTGTTTATTTTTTAAAAAATGGATATAATGGTCAAATTGTTCTGATATTTACACTACATTGGCTACATTTAAAAGATACATTCCATTGGATATTGTGGATATATTACAAAATGTTTATATTTAGAAATTTCTGGAAATGATATTATTTGCAACTTTTAAACACATGATGGACAAATTAATTTTGAGGACAACTTAGAAATGTGTGAGGGGTATATAGTTTTAAACATTTTTCTGGAGACTTTGTAAGCCGAGAAGTTTCAAGACCACTGGGCTAATCGTACAAGTGTGGCATTCTAATCCTGACCCCAAGGTCACCCTCAAGCCTTGGGAAATGCCCTTCTTAACCCCTCTTCATCCATTTCTCTTTTTGGAGAGTAAAAATCATACCTGCTTGCTTTTCCTTATTCTCAGGAAAATCCTGAGATCATATGAGATAATTAAATGATGTGAAAAGGTCTAAATTATTTCCTCTGGGAAGTTTCAATAACTTTTTCAGGCTAACAGGACACGGGTAAATTCCCCAAAGAGTAGAAATAAAAGGTATTATTATTACTACCCTTATTTTAAGGTGGCCTCCCATTTCCCTGATCTTTGGTCCAGCTACTGGAACTTCACACAAGTATTCCAATGTCATAGTGTTAATCCTGCATCTCTGCACCAAATGGTTAGCAAGAGGTACCTAGCTCTGTGTCAGGACTAAGTCCATGGTTCTACCCTGATGTTCAGTGAGAGAAACCACAGACGTACACAATAGGAAAGCCAGCAAACCTAAACTCCCTTCCCAGATGGCTGTGGGGGTGCATGTACTTTTGCCCAGAGAATACTGATGGGGGGTATGAATACTGCCTCTGTTATACCCAGTCAGGGTACAGTCCATGCCACGTGGGCCCCTCTGAGCATGGTAGACCATCTGCCATCCATCCTGTACTCAATTCCTTTCCTCTTAAAGATGCTTTTGTAAACAAATTAATGGAAAGTTAGACCTTGAGCCTCTCCTCCAAGTTTATAATAAAGCACATTAGATTATGATATCTAGCAGGCTTAAAATATGCTTCAGAACTGGCTTTCACCTAAGAGACCTTATGAGAACATTGAATCTCAAACGAGGACTTTTAAGACACCTGTCACCTTGAAAAGACGTGGAGTTTTGAGTTGTATAAGTCTAAGAATTTGTGGAGAAACGGAGTGGTGAGGAACTGGGAGGTGAGAAGGTAGGAGTTGGATTTCTTGGATTTCTCTGTGAGATGGTACTGAGCATTCATTCATTCATTCGTTCATTTATTCATCCTTTCAACATATAATAATGTAGTTCCTAGCAAGTGCCATTTGCTGGGCTGGGCATGAAGAAACACAGGTAAATGACCTTCCCTGCTCTCAGGGAGCTTATGCTCTGCTTGCAGAAAGGCAAAAGCAATGACACTACTATAAAATTACTGAAAGGAGGACCCAGTGGAAGCAGAGGAAAATAAACAGCGAAGTCTGTCTAAGGAAGCAAAGGAAGACTTTCTGAAGGAGATGGCATTTGAGCTCAAAGCAGGGGAGGGCATTTCAGGAATAAAGAATGTCATATTCAAAGTCCTGGAGGCCAGGGAGAACTAGAAATCAACAAGAAGCTCAAATTTCACCTGCTCAAAGTCTGCAAGGGAGACGGGCTTGAGGTAGGCTGGACAGGAAGGCAAGAGGCAGATCATAATAGGCCTTGAATATCATGTGAAGGGTCTATGTTTTATCCTGTGGGTGGCTGGTTTTCAGGAAATTAAGCAGGGTCTTGTCAAGATCAGATGTTTGTTAGAAACATTGCAAGATCACTTTGACAGCTATGTGGAGGAGGGATCGAAGTGATGGGACAGAGCCATGAGACTGGAGGCAAGAGTACAGTCAGGACACTCTCAGTCCTGACAGAAACTACTTAAACTAGTATAAGCAAAATGGGGTATTACTGGCTGTTATAACAAAGATATCCAGGGGAGGAACTGGCTTCAGAGTAAATCCAGGAACTCAGGATGTCATCAGGGCTCTCTGCTTCCCCCACATCTCTCAGCTCTGCTGCTTTCCTTGGCTTCCGATGCAAATTCTCTCTCCACATAGTAGACGGGATGGCTGCCAGGCTCCTATTTTCTCAGTTTAGCAATCCCACTATTCATGTACCCATTCCAGAGAAGCTTCTAATTGGCCATGCTGGGGTCACATGCACATTAATGAACAAACTACTGAGGGAGGATGGGGGAAGGAGATTCTGATTAACCTGCCTGGGTCACTCCTGTGCTAGAGGGGGCAGGGCAACAAGTCTGACAGTCCCAGAGGAACCACAAAGAACTGGGGAAGAGATCCCCAAGGAACCAGAAGAATGACAACCTGCACCGGCAATATAAAAACCAGAGCTACCACTGACGATAAGAGAAGAACTTGATTGCAATATAATAGTGGAGATACAGACACACAGAAGATGTTTAGGGAAGTAAAATTGATATCAGGACTTGGGTTTTATTCGCTTGCTCTTCTAAAACAGACTTCTGCCTTTCAGATTCCAGCTCCCTGGATGCTTCCCTGGAAGATTTCAGGTGCTGGTAGCCAGAGAGGGCTAAAGAAATGTCTAGAAAAATATATAAATAACAATAGATAAATAATAAATAGATAGATTTATTTACTTATGATAGCTTTCCTGGTTCCCCAAAAGAATTTGAGGCAACTTAGAAGGATAATACAGTAAACTAAGAGTTATGTTACCCAAGCTCTTATTCAGTTTATAATAGGTGGGCTGCAGATTTACTTTTTTTCTTCTTGGAAGTCGGTGCGAAGAGGGCAACATTACCAAAGAATTTGCAATGATCATCAGAGAAACTTGACTATTATTGGTAGTGACATCTGAAAGGAATATCTCCCCAAGCACTCATAAAGTTGTCATTGTGTGGTAAGTACTGTCAGTAAGCACAGTGATATGTTCTATGGGCTCTCTCTTAAAATGGCTTTTAGTGGTGACCAATAACTAATGTCCTATAACTAAAACATTGGCTAATGGAAGCAATGCACTCTGTATGAAAAATCCAGAATATTTCGAAAATTTGGAAGAGTCTTGCAGAAGCCAAGGTGGCCCAGGCCAGATAATTAGCTGGCATTTACTTAGCCACAAACCCCTTTAATCAGGGCCTGTGCTCTTGTCATTGCTCATAGTCTTACACCCAACTTGCTTCCAGTACTGGCCCTAGATGCATTTGCATTTGTGACCTCTGGAGATGTGCATACCCAGGGGCCTGACTCCTTTCCCCTTTACACTTTTCTACCTACATATTAGTGCTCTCTGGTGTCTTCTTTTCCTCTTCTCAGCTACCTCTGATACTAGTTTTATCAAATACTGCTTCCATTCTCTTCTAGTCTTCTTGGAGGAGGAAGTCCTCGTTCACG
This sequence comes from Galeopterus variegatus, assembly GCF_000696425.1. NCBI lineage: Eukaryota > Metazoa > Chordata > Mammalia > Dermoptera > Cynocephalidae > Galeopterus > Galeopterus variegatus. The sequence goes on from NW_007731718.1 coordinate 121,674, forward strand.
CCTCTCCCGCTCTTGGCTTCAGGAGCTGGATGGTAAAGCCACCGTCTTCCTAAAGACCCAGCAGCCCCACTTGCACAGCATGAGGCTGGTCCATGTTTTTGGATAGTTTTCATGACGGGGCCTGGAAACTGAAGCCAAAGGATTTCCCAGTGAAAATGTTTTCATCTTGAGCCAAAAAGCCAGGGGTAACTTTGAGATGGGAATGACCATAGTACTTGTCTCAGAAATTTGAAATAGCCCTAAGACTTGGCTTTCATTTTCTGGTATGACATGACAGCAATGCTGCTTGCCCAATTAATTGGCAGTGGAGGAAAATCCACCTAAGCACCTGAAATGAGAGTGGTGTGTGTGTGAACTTCCTGCTTTCTTTGAAATTCAAAATTCTGGGAAAGATGAGTGAGTTCATTCGGCCCCAGTTTATAAGTACAGAGGCTCCTAAGACTGAAAGTCAAGGCAATTGTGATGTTTTATAGGAGCAGTTATCCACCTCGGACACCAACCAACTCTTAGATGATTCAATAGCCCAGAATTCTTGACAATGAGTATGATTTAGGAAGTGATACGCATGTGTGTACTTTTAAAAAAAGGAAGTGGGCATTTTGACTTCTTATTTTAGTGAACTGGGGAGGGCAATATTTGTACAATATTGGCACACCAGCTATGCAAATCAGGGGATTGGGCTGATTATAAAAGAAATGAGACAGAGAAAAAGGCTCGAAATATAATTCTACTCAAACCAATATAATTTATCTAAGACTCTTTCATGTAAGGGGCAAATGGACAGCAAATTTCAAGTGTGGCCAAAAAGAGTACAATTAAAAACTTGCAATTTTTTTCTTTTTGTTTACAAGAAACCCACATTATTCTATTTTATTTTTTATTGTTTGCTTTGCTACTTCCCTCCAAACTGCGTTTGTTTATATTTCATGAGTGATTCACGCCTAAGTGTTTTAGGGTAGGTAGCCCCCAAGATCAGCCTGGGAAGGAGCAGAAACTCAAAAGAGGTTTATAATTATTAACATATTGCCTTAAAATTCATAAAACCTATTATTTAGCCCCTTGAAGGCCACCTTTGACAAATCCCCTCTAGCACAGCACTCCCGAGATGGGCCTGGCTCTGGGCTTCATTGGGTCCCACTGTGGTGACTGAAGAACGTCCTTGTGGAACTGCAGAGCAGTGGAAAGCAGGCCAGGCAGCTCTCCAGCTCTCATTCTTATGAAGCAACCCCCGTGAGGCAATTGCTTGCCCAACGGGTTCAAGGCACCAAAATGCACTTGGAGGAAGTGGCTGTGGCAAGGCCTGCAGTGGGGCTGCCAGTCTGAAGATGCCGCTCTGGTCCCCAAGGTCTCTTACTGAGCAGCTCTTTCTATTTCCTCAGTCCTCACGTTCAGCCACGTTTCCTCTCCTGCTCCTGGCCTAGAGCTTGCGCAGTTAAACTGCTGTCTCCCTAAAGACCCAGCACTCTCTCTTGCAGTGTGGTGAGATTGGTTTGGGAACCTCAGAAAGCCCCATGTTCTGTTTCACTCCCATTCTTGGTTTAGCCAGAACTGCAGGGAGACAGATTTATTACTCTCACACCTAATTATTCTTCCTGAGGCATTCATTACTTCCCTTAAAAAATTACTTAGCTGGACAGTGTTGCCTGGTGCTCTGTTCTCAATCTGATTTGCATCTGAGACAATGACACATTTTAAAATCAGGGACTAGAGTCCTTCACTGGAAAGAGGAAACAGATGCTTTGTTTTGAATAGTGTAGCCCTTTCTCCCCATTGCCTGTAAGAGTCAACATCATTTTCACCTTGAATCCTCCCATCTAAATTGCTCTTAAGGTGAAGTCTGGGCTCCTGCTTGTCTTTCAAATGCCATTTCTAACACATGGAGATGCTCTGTGACCTAAACAGCCCCTTCACCAGGTGAGATGGCACGTCATTACAGGCTATAATCTCTACTGAGGACTAACAGATGTCTGGAAGGAAGTAACTTTATGAGGCAGAAAATTAAAGAACTCACTTCCAGTCTGGTCTGTGCTTTATCAGAGCCAGGATACACACCGCTATTTTCTGAAAAGGCAAAAAGCAGATAAGATATTGATTGGATATAAAAGAAAAGAGAATCTGGTAGTAAATAATCAGCAAGAAAGTTTGAGCAGTTAGTCTGGAGGGTGAAATCTAATCACTTTTCCCATAAGTATCACTTTTCTACTTTGTGCTCTTGAACTGCAGAGCAGGGAGCGGACTCGGTCATTTTGAAGACAAGGGCTATGTAACAACCATAGGCACAGTGTCGTGCCTATTGTTCTAGAACAGAGAAATGTACAAAGAGAAGTATGGTACGGGGAAGAATTTCTTACCACCAATTAGTCTTGGTGAATCGTTTTTTACCAAAGTTACTAAATGAAAGGCCTTTTGGGTTCTCACAAATTAAAAAGACACTTTCGATTTGCACAGCCACATCATTAGTTTATAAATTATTTAATATAATATTAATTTATAGTGACAACTGACTATAAGCCTCAATTAAAATATCCTGAAAAACTCATTACCCATCAACCCATCTCGTAATGAATGTGTCATACCTTATCTAGAAAAAATAAATGAACACCAGTGCAGAAGGTAATTGCATTTTGGGAGCATCAGAATTCAACTGTGGTGGCAATAATCAAAGTATGGTCTTGAGGACTGTAGACACCCAAGGCTTTTTTACATAGACACCAAAGCAGTCTCATGTAGTCACCTGACAAATATCTGCGTTTCTGGCATCATGATAAAATCCATATTCTTGTTTCTAGTGTGAATTGTTTGTTCACAATAAATCCCATTTTGACCCTTTTCTGATTTCTGTCTCAATGGTGAAAGGAAAAGACAGAATGGAAAACAGGGTTTAAACTAACCTGAAAAGGTCCATGAACTGAAAACACGTGAAGTCACTGACCCAGAGAAGATTTTCTAGAGGAAAGGGCAGTGTTGCACAATGGTTAAGAACACAGGGCTTGTCTTCAGAGAACTGGATCTGTGTTCCAACTCTTTCTTAAAGGACTATGGCTGTTCTTGTTAAGGACTTGCATCAGTGTAATGCTAGCTGTTGTAACAAACAGATTCAATGCAGTATAATGGCTCACAGGTTTTCAATGTATGGATGGGTTAGCACCCAACCTTTTTTAAAAATTTTTTTTGGCAGGTGGCCAATATAGGGATCCAAGCCTTTGACCTTGGGGTTAAAAGGCTGCACTCTAACCAACTGAACTAATCAGCCAGCTATAATGGCTCAGATGTAATCATAGTTTACAACTCACTGTTCTGACATTCTGAGGTGAATCCTACTGCATGGCAGGCAGCTCTCCCCATGTAGTGACTCAGGGACCCCGACTCTTTCCATCTTGTGGCTCTGCCATCCTCTAGGTCCCTGTGATTGCCGCTGGTCCAAGGAGAAAGAGCAAGCATGGACAGAGCAAACCCCTTCTTCAAAGCCTTTGCTGGAATTAAGACACAGCACACCCACGGACATTCCACTCGTGAAAATCAGTCATGGGGTCACACCTCGATGCAAAGGGGGTGGGGCTGGGAATGTTCCTGTCTGTTTAGTCACTTCCCAGGGACAATTCTATAACTATGAACATGGTGGAAGGCATGAACTTCAGCAGATGGCTAGCTATATCTGTGACAGGGCTATTTATCAGAGATGACAAATTCTGTGGAAGGAAATCTCCAGATCTTAGATCAGGTATCTGGGGAAGAGAGGAATTTAGGGGAAAATCAACCAACTGTGTGGGATTAAATTGGAGAACAGTGAAATTAAACCTGAGTTAAAATCAGTCTAAGGAGCTCATCCCTCAGCCAAGAGGAGAGGTGTAATACATCAGGAAGAGTAAAGAATGCCACTAGGAGTGGAAGTGTCAAAAGGGTGCATACTAATGATCAGAGTTTCTCATTGGGCCAGTCTTCAAGCAAGGACCATCTGCTTGGTTCTGTGCTGGGAGCTATAGTTATACAGGTGGCTGAGGTTTGTCTCCACCCTCAAACAGGAAGTACAGAAAATCTGTATTCAGGAAGCAGAGGAGAGTTCTTGGAGGCTGTGTGTGTGTGTGTGTGTGTGTGCGTGCGTGCGTGTGTGTGTGTGTGTGCGTGCGTGCATGTGTGTGTGAGAGAGAGAGAGAGAGAGAGAGAGAGAGGTGGAGAGAGGTGGAGATTTACCAAGAAAGTGACACCCAATAAGTTTAAATTTAAAAAAAATAAAATAAAATAAAAAAGAAAGCGACACCCAGGCTGAATCTTTAAAGATGAAAATAAACTGGTGTCTGTCAGACGTAGGGGTTTGGTCCAATTTCACTGCAAGGAATTGAGCATCTCTGCAAAGGCCTCATCTGGCCTTCCCTACTTAATTAGCTCTCTCTACTCTGAGGTATCTAAACATAATACCAAGTAATAGTTAAAGAAAAAAATGAGATAAATCACATATTAAAAGGTGCAAGTAGATATTAAGTATGAGCATGATTATTGCGCCACTGTTTTCAGTGCCAGAAATCTGGAGAAACCCTTAATGTCCATCATTAAAAAGAATGCATAAAGTATGTTCCACCAATACTGGGGATTCTTGTACAGCTATTAAAGAAAGTGATTTGGATCTGTATGTACGGACCTGGAGGGATGTTTATGGGTGAAGCAAGTTGCAAATCACTGTGTTTTATGTGATCCCACCTTTCTATAAACAAATTAAAATACAAAATCTACGCATGTGTATCTGTTTGTGGATGTATGGAGAAAAGCGTGTAAGAACACACACCAAGTGTTAACACTGGCATTTAAAGGAGGGAGGGAGGCTGGAAGATTCAAATCATTAACTTTTTCCTGAAGCATCTGTTTTGTAAATTAATAATTAGTAAACGAGAAACAAACCCACAAGGATGTGTTAAATCTCAGACTGGTAAAAATGCAGAATGCCCCGAACACTCACGCCCTGATCATTTACTTCTTCATTCAACAATCATTTATTATCTCCTGGGTGCCAGGTGCTTTCATGGATGTTCTTTCATTCAGTCTTTACAATAATCCCAGGAGACCGTATTTACAGATGATAAAATGAGACACAAAGAGCTTTAGCAACTTGCTCAAAGTCATGTTCCCAGGAAGATGGTGGGGACAAACAGCATTTGTGGCCAGTCCCTCTGGCCCCAGAGGCCCCACTCTCATCTGCACCTCACTCTCTTAAAATGGGGAAGAGAGGCGGCGCCCTATTTTTGAGGTTGGTTAATCTAGCTTTCTAAGCCTGGGTAAGTGGTAAGCGTCCTAGTTTATGTCTGGAAGGGTAACCTAGTACAGATAAGAATCCTGTCGGGAATAATTCCAGTTCTTGCTCACAAACCCTAAGCAAAAAGACTGGAAAGATCAATCCTGAAAGAATCCCCTTGGAAGTGAGTCACTTGGTGATATTTCTACCAGGGGCAGAGAAATGTGAAAGGGACACTGCTAAACTGAATGTGACTCTCCTTTGAGGGTCTCAGGGGGTGGAAGAAGGACTGCTGTACTGTTAGCTCGGTTCAGCCCCAGAGGTACTTTGAAGGACCCTTTCTGGGCGTAATGTCATTTTCTTCCTTCTCAAGTTATAGGCTCTTTAGTTATGATTATGGGCTTCAAACACTTTGAAGAGTAGAGAAGCCACAGATTTTTTCAGAACATATTTCTAGCCAGAGAGAATGTATTGCTTAAAAACACATACTCATTTCGAAATTTTTATTGGAATTGGCAATTCTGGTAAGGATTTTAAAAATTAAGGTAGTCCTTTGTGGTGGGCGAAGTTTCATGTCAGGACTCCAGCTTGTGGGTGCCACAGTAGGAGGTTTAGATGGCCACGCTACCTTCTCTTACTTGGGCACAGGCATTTTTCATAACATATTTCCTAGGTCTGCTCTCCCCCAAAGTTCCAAATTAATAGGACATAATATTTTTTAATTAGAAAAAAACTAGATACTGAAAAACATGGTTAAAAGCCAAAAAAGAACAAAGTCTAAAGCAGTAGTTCTCAACGTTGGTATCACCTGGGGACATTAAAGAGTCTCAGAGCCCTGGCTACACATTGGACTGATTAAGGCTGTCTGTCAGGTGGGATCCAGGGCATCAATGGGTTCTCAAATTCCCTGGGTGATTCCACTGTGCAGCTAAAGACGAGAACCATGGGCTTACTGACCAATATTTTCACCTGGCTAAAGCAGCAAAGGTCCAGCAGCTGTGCATAGATTTGCAGGGCTGGGATCACTTTGGGCCCAGTTAGAGACCTTTGAGCAGATATAATTTAGGGTCCCACCCTTTAGATCAGGGGTGAGCAGCAACGTGTCCTGCTCAAAAGCCAACTCTCAAAGACCAAAATTTATTTATGGGCTGCATTCTTTTTCCATTCCAATGGAAATAACTTCCTTGAGGCCGATAAAAAGCAAGCAGTGTTACAATTTAAGATTACCTATTTTGGGCCGGCCCGGTGGCGCACTGCTGTAGTGCGCCACTTGGGAAGCATGGTGGCGCTCCCGCCAAGGGTTCGGATCCCACGTACAGACCGGTTCCTGCTCACTGGCTGAGCGAGGGGCGGGAGCAGCACCAAGGGTTGCGATCCCGTGGCCGGTCCCGGTCCGGTACTGGAGTGACACTGAGGGTTGCGATCCGTTGCCGGTCACGAAAAAAGAAAAAAAGAAAAAAAAAAAAAAGATTACCTATTTTGTTAAATAGAAGACTGTCTATGAAAACTGGCAACTTTTTAATCACTTGCAATACTTATCTGAGTATTTTTGAGAAAGGAAAATGAAGACAGTTTTCTAAAGCTCTAACTTCAGATTACATCATGGACCTTATAGTGAAATCAGGTGGCCTGTGGGTGGTGCTGGAATGTTGAATTGCTCATCTCTGCTTTAGTTTATGGTTCTGTAATTTTTGCATGGACATTAGCTAAATAAACCCACTTTCTACTTATTGGGAAACAGTCTGGAATCTACTTTAGATGTGGAATTTTTTTCATGAGATCAACAGAAGTGGTTAAAATTTAAAAAATTGCAACAACTGGCCTGGGGACAGAGCAAAGGCAAGCACCACTGGTTCATGTGGTGAATCTGGAGAACGGAGTTTTGATGCATTAACAGTCTCTAACAGGACCACCAGCTATTACATGGTAAAGTGCTAAAATTCCACACTGACAACTTTCAGCAAGAACGAAGTGCCACCTCTGATGCTACTGACCTTTGGCCTTCTTTGGATCTCTCTCTCTCACACACACTCACACTCATTCACACCCTCACAGTCTGCCAGGCAATTCGCTGCCATGCCTGTCCTCTGGAGCAATTTGTTTTTTCAATGATAGAAGCTTCCCGATGGGAAATTTGGTTGCAAAGGAGTGAAAAGTGAGAAAATGCAGTCAGCATAGGGCTTGCTAGTGAGCAAAAAGATATCATATGAAACAAAGTTTTCATTTTTATTTTACATATTTATACATAAAACTTTCAAGGAATCCTCTGAATCCAACAGAATGTTAATAGCACATCTAAAAATGAACTTCAGGTAGTCAACATTCACAAAATGTTGAAAACTGATTAAAATATACATATCATGGAGAGCTACAACTTCACTACGAGGCAGGCATGTATTTTTTTACTAGTATAGCACCGTCATTTACAGTTCCTCTTTAAAACTACAGTGAAGAATGAAAGTAGTCAATGGTAAAATACTGCTCCAACTTAAAATCTCTAAACAAATAAAAATAAAGTTAAAACTACCCTCTTTGATTAACCATGATTTGTGATGGTGTAAGTACTGTACATTTTTTGTAACAATATTTTATTAAAATGCCTGATATTAAGTGGCACAAGTAAAAAATTAAAATAAATTAAGAAGCAAAGGCCAATCACTGGACATTAAGCTTCAGACATTATCAATGACTAACACTGATATTTGTTTCTGTGCCACCTTTAGCGATAGCATTTTTACAACCACAGAAGCAAAATAAATTCTAGTTTGTCCTCTGGTTGGATGGCTTCTTTTCACTTTGCTGGCATTTTCTCTGCCATGTGCTTCTGCTGACTTTCAGCATGTCTGTAAAATTAATAAAACAATTATTAAGCAATTAATAATACACCTATTTACATTTACTAAGAAAGATCTAAAAAGCTTTTCAATCAATAGTTACAACATCCTCCAAACTGACTTACTCATAGTGAAATGCATGAGAATCAAGAAAAAATACTTCATTCAGATTCTTTAATTTTTTACTCTATGTATAATTCCTTTTATTTAGTAAGCCACTGCATGAACCTGAGACTTAGAGAAATTACTACCATTCAGAAGAAAAGTTGTGTGTTTAAAAACAAAAAGAGAGTTCTAGTCAAGATGGTGGAATAGACGGTTCCCAGCATCACTCTCTCCCACAAATCAACCAATTTACAAATATAAAAATGTAACATCAGCTAAGCTGGGGCCGCTGGAGCTCAGGGGAAGAGAAGGCAAGACCTAAGGAGTGCATGAAGGTGGGAGAAACCACAATGAGAGAAAGAAAAAACTGCTCTGAGTGTTTTGGGTTGTGGCCGCTTTAAGGCTGGAGCTGCTGAGCGCATGGAGCAGGAGTCAGCAGAAACCACAGCTGTGCCCTTCGGATGGAGTTGCTTGGAGGTGGCAGGGGAGAAGAGGGCCTTGGCAGCTCCCAGGACAGCAAGACCACTAATAGGGTTCCCATGGACCCATGCAAGAGCGAGGAACCAGAACACCTGAAAAAAGGGAGCCATTCAGAGGCCAGTGAGTCATTGCAAGGGACTGGCACATGGCCCATCCCATGGGAAGTGCTTGAAGCATGGGTGGTGGGGGAGACAGGCCCACTGTGACACAGCAAGGGACAGCTGACCCACCCTCCAATCAGTGCAGGACCACTCAGAGGAGACTGGTAAGGAATGCAGAATTGCATGGGGTGCAGTTTGAGGAAAAAACTCAGGCCCAGATCAGAGTTTCTACACAATCCAGATCCACCGGGTCTCTGGAGAGCCAGAAGTACCTATAAGGTCAACCATTAAACCCTCAGCTGCACATTAAACCTAAACCTAGGGAAACAGCAGCAAAGCAGCAATTTAGCTCAACCACACAGCTCAAGTACTGGTTCCCACAGGAAGTTCCCCTGTTTTAGAAGTAAGCAAAGGACAACAAATTAGTTCCAGCCCAGGCACACCACCAATGCCTTGGGGCCTGCCTGGGAACTGAAGGCTTAGAGCTGGGGACCAGACCCCACACCCACATCAAGGCACACCATGCGAGCGCCTTGGGGCCTCCCTGGGGACCAGAGTCATGGAGAAGGGGACTGGACCCCCCCTCCCACAACCAGGCACACTGCACCAGTACCTTGGGGCCTGCCCGGAGACCCAAGGCATGGATCTGGGGACCAGACACACCCCACAACCAGACACACTGCCAGCACCAAGGAGCATGCTAAAAACATCACCTCCATGTGGCTGGCCCACCACAGTCCCCACAATAATCATGGCTGCTGCAAAAGCGGCTAGATGCTACAACCACCATGCAGACGGTCTACCAGCCACTGGAGTGCATTGACACAAGAAGAGTCACCAGCAGAGACCAAAGAAAAGAAGAGGATGTCTCTCTCCACAAAGCCCATTCCAGAATGACAGGAGAAGCATCTGCTCTATGACAATATTGGGGGACCTGAACACACCTCTCAGCATTGGACAGATCATCTAGGCAACAAATCAACAGAGTAACTATTATTCTTTTAGAAGGAGAGAAGAAATCTAGGGCAATTAGAGGGGGGAGGGGGGAGGGAGAGGAGGGAGGGGAGAGGTTGGACAAGGGGCATAAAGAATAATTACAATTTGTACTAATATATATGCTAGTAATATTGATTTGATCAACATATCTCAATGTTGAACCCCCAAAATACGTACAATCAATTTTGATTCAATAAAAAAAAAAAATAAATAAAATAAAAATGAAAAGAGGTAAATATCTGGGATACTTTTATCAACAAATATTTAATATGTGCTTTCTATGTGCCAGGCACTACTCCTGGTACCGGGGATTTGGTGGTGAGCAAGACAATGAGATATTTGTTCTTGTGGAGCAAATGGTCCAATGGAGACAGACAAGAAAGGAACAAATAGCAAACATGGAAACAGCAGGTAGAAATAAGGGCTAAACAAAAAGTCAAAACCAAGTGTTTGGATAGAGAGTAACTGAGCAACTACTTTGTCTAAACACATGCATGCAGACAGATCTAGGTATTAACTAAGGGTCCTGACAGACACTGGAGCCAACATTCTAACTCACTCTTAGAAAAGCTAATGTCTAGCAAATGGTAGGCCTTTGCGGATGGAGAGATTTTCCATGTTTGCATAAGTGTTTCCCCCTCAGTTAATCTGGAGGGCATAGCCATAGCAGTAAGGGTAGGGCAGCTGGGGTGAGTCTTAGTCATCAAGCTATGACCCATGAGCCCAAAGTCAGGCCAATCCAGTGGTTGGATGGTGCGACAGAGGGGTGGGCATGGCCAACCTGTTTACATCACTTGAACACTTCCCAGAGAACAGGAGGCTCTGAAGGTTGCAAAAGTCAATGGTTTTGAAGAATGATTTTAAGAAATGATAAATTTGGCAAGAGAAAATCATTTAAGGCGGTGGTTTCCAGAGGTAATAAAGGATTCAGGAACAGTTTGTGTGTGCTGCCTGGACTTGGGCAGTCAGTGATGTCAAGTTTAACTCATTGGATTTAAGCCGAATGTCTCATATCCATGGTACAGAAAAGACAAACCACAAATACTTTCAGAAACAGGGAAGTGACAACAGCACCCTTGCCACACTCAGCAGCCCGCAAATAAATAGCAATATTCATCTAACAATAAAGGAACTCAGGAAAAAGATATATCATCTGTCCTCTGTTCCTTGAAAAATTACCCCTTATGCAGACCATCTCATGGCCCGGTTGATGTGTGCAAAAGAACCACGATCATTTTCATAAAGTAGCCCATGTACCTCGCTTAAGCAAATTCAGCTCAAAAAATATTTTGATATCCAGTGAGCTATGATTTCACTGTAGCTAATTAAATTACAGTTCTTATGGCAGTTTTAAAATATGTATTCGTGTGTGCATACACACATACATTGAAGGATTTTCTGAGAAGGAAAGAAGAACAGATAGGGAGCAGCTTCAGAAAATATTAAAAGTGGAGTGTTATTTTGAGACATATAAACAAAGGTGAATGTCATTAAAATTTTTAAAAAGGAAAGGAAAATGTTTCAGTCCATAAAACAAATTTCTCATCAACAATTTATACGAAAGTCCTTATTAGGATTTGTTTCATTCAAGCCTCATAAGAACTCCTTTGCATCAAGAATCATTACTTAGGACCTACTATGTGCCTGGCAGGCCCTGTGCTAGACTCTGGGGACACAGCAATGAATGAAAATGGTGTCTCTGCTTTAAGGGAGTTTACAGTCAAGTGGGAAGAGACAGCAGACAAAAACAACACAGTGCCATCAGGCTCTGCAGAGGAAGGGTGAAGTGTGGCCAGGAACACAAAGAAGAGGGTTCTAATCCAATCTTGGTGATCAGAAGCTGAGCCACATAACTGCTAGTGCTGCTTTGTGGCACCCACCATGTGCTTGCTCACGTACTGGAAGTGGTCAGCATGGAATGGCTTAGGGTCAGCTCTCCTGGGGACAGTCCTGCTTTTGGTGAAGGTGTCAGAAGTTCTGGGCCGAGCCTGTGGCACACTAGGGAGAGTGCAACGCTGGGAGCGCAGCAGCACTCCCGCCACAGGTTTGGATCCTACATAGGGATGACCGGTGCGCTCACAGCACTTACTGGCTGAGCGCGGTGCGGCCAGTCTCAAAAAAGGACAAGACAAAAAAAAAAAAAAAGAAGTTCTAATGCACTGACAATCCATCACAAGGGGAGGATGGCTGTTAAAAAGCAAAGACTCTGGGGATTCAGGGAGGGCTTCTCCAAAGATGCATCACCTAGACCTGTGGTTCCCAAATTTGGCTGTGCATTAGAATACCTAGGAGATTTAAAAAATCCTGATGCCCAGGTTACACCACATAATAATTAAATCAGAATCTATGGGGGCTGGGACACAGGCATCAGTAGTTTATAAAGCTCCCCAGGTGGTTTAAATGTGCAGTCAATATTGAGAACCACTCATGTGAACAAACCCCTGGAATGGTAGGGGTTGGACAGGTAAAGGAAGAGGTGAACAAAATTTCCCAGCAGTCCTTAAAGCCACACTCTCAGCCTTCTGAGGTCTGGCTGCAGGACTCCAGGACTGCTACCTTTAGGGATGTTTAAGTAGCCTCAGGCCCCACCACTGTCAGCAGAGTTACTTTTCTGCAGCCAGGAATACACGAAGAGGCTTCTCCCCATCAAGTGGAAGGCTGTGCAGGGATATCATGTCCCTGCCTATCCCAGGACTGCTCCAATTTAAAGGGTTTCTCCAACACCTTTAAATTAGTCACTCCTTTCCTTTTAACCCCATGGCTTGGCCCGTCCTGTTTCCCCATGATCACACCACCTGAAAGGTATAAAAACATACACTACATGCCTATATGATCAGTAAACATCTTGGGACAAGGGGAGGAACCTCTCAATGTCCTCCTGCCAATAAGACATGCCAACCCTGCTTGGAGGGGCAGAGGAAAGGTCCCTGCTACCACAAGCACATCACAGAGTTTACAAAAGAGTTCACGTATTTTTCAGAAAATAGATCCTGGTTGTATATTATACCACTAATTTCCATAATCTTTAATACCCGTATGCACGTTTCTTAGGCTAACAAACAGGCATCTATTTTGGTTGTTGTTGGTGCCGTGCCTGAATACATTTGTAAAGGGCAATAATATTATTTGAGTGTTACTGGAGAAGGTCTATAATTTTTTTTTTCCAGTTAGGGATGAGGCAATATAATATCTAAAACATACAAAACAGAGTGCTTCCCATAGGCCTTAAAAAAAAAGCCTAACCATAGTTTTGCATCATTAGAAAATGATTTTTTTTTTTTTTTGTCTTTTTGTCTTTTTCCGTGTCCTGGCAACGGATCGCAACCCTCAGTGTTGCCCCCGTACCGGACCGGGGACCGGCAACGGGATCGCAGCCCTCGGTGTTGCTCCCGCGCCTCGCTCAGCCAGTGAGCGGGAACCGGTCTGTATGTGGGATCTGAACCCTCGGGCGGGAGCGCCGCCGCGCTTCCCAAGCGGCGCACTTATCCAGTGCGCCACTGGGCCGGCCCTAGAAAATGATTTTACCCAGCATTATATATTGAGAAGAGGTCCTGTGGTAGGTGCTGGGAGCATTATCACTACATATGTCTTCAAACTTCTCTGGAATGGTTGCAGGTCATGTAGTTAATTCCTTGTTATTGTGTCAGGCAGTGTTCTTTCTTCTACTATCTGAATACCGTTTCTGGGATTGATAAATGCTGCCTCCTGGTTTAAAGACTGTATATGGACTGTCTCAGAAAAGGTGCCATAATAAATATGTGATCACGGAAATGTTTACAGCATTTCATGGACTTTATACACTTACGGTAACAGGCTTTTCTATGAGGAAAACTACTAAGAAATGCAAGATTTGGACCAGCATTAGCCTAGTTTCCTCATCCCCTAGGGAGGAAAGTGTTCTTTACTTCTTTACAGAGAGGTAGTTGGAGCTAAGCCCAGCTAGAAACTCACATCCTGAAGTTTCCCCATGCTGAGAACAATCTGGTGGCACTGGGGCTGTGGAAAGATGCCAGCGTCCCTGCCTTCTGGGTATGGCAGAGGTGATCAGGAACCGGGTCACATAAGAGCTGCTGCCGCTTTGTAGCACCCACCATGTGGTTGCTCATGTGTTGGAAACGCACCAGCGTGGAATGGCTTAAGGCCAATTTAAGTCTTTCAAGGTAAAGTCCTCCTGGGCTAGAAGTGTTGACGTGATTTAGGTGCAGGTGTAAGAAATTCTAACACACCAATAATCTATCACAAGGGGAGGATGGCTGTTAAGAAACATGGCATTTGGTAAGAAAGAATTTTGGCTGCTCCTTTCCATTTATATAGCTAACTCCAGCAAAGGTTAATTGAATTTTTCATTGAAGTAAAGGAAAAAGTTCTGTAGAGCTAGTTTCTTAAATTTCAGACACCCCTGGGCTTCTTTTCCTCTTTAAAAAGCATGCAGCCACACTGACCTGGTCAAGTCTTCGATGTCCACCAGCATGGCATCCTGCTCTGTGTGAAGCTCATCTCGGATGAGGAGCAGCTGGACCAGCTCTTCATTCAAGCCTGGGGCGAAGAAAAAGCATTTAAAAATAGAGAAAACTGATCCATGTTAGAACGTGTAACTATTTACAGACCACAAAATGAAGGTACTTCAAAAAGTTCATGGAAAGATTTGTATTATCTTTTAATTCTATTTTTCCACAAACTTTTTGAAGTACCCTCATCTGTGTACGTATCATAGATACAAAATTACATATAAACTGGTAAACATAATAGAAAATCATATTTTTGTATAAATTTAGATTTCTTATATTAGCTTCTCGTAAGTCCAGGAGAAGTCATCAATTGGAGAAACGCTATGTGTTTACATCATTATAGAGGTGTAGGAAGAAAAGGAGTAAAGTAAGAAGTATTTCCAATTACATTCACTTGAAAGTAGGAAAAGAAATTGTTAGCTGTTGGGATACTGGCTTGTTAGAAAAAGTAAGATTTTGTTTCGAAGAAATGTGAACGATGAAGTCTGCAGTGTATTAAGTTTTCCACCTTTCATCTTCAGGATGCTCCCAGCACACTGAGAGGCAGACGGGCACTGACAGCACCATGTCAGACGCCCAGCTGGAGAGGAAGGTATGTCAGAGATGCTCAAAGGCTTCATGGGGCCCTAGGAAAGAGGGTCCTTATGTGCAGATTGTTCTAGGAAAAAGTATTATCCAAGGATATTGTGAAGTCAGATTTGTCAAGTAGTCAGATATGTAAGTCCTGGTGAAATTACCCCTTAAATCTCTGGACAACAGGATGCCAAAGAAAATATTCCTTAAGATTTATACCAGGAATAAGACATATATTAGATGGAAACATTTCTAATCCTCCTGAAATCAGTGGATTGAGTGAATTTGGCTCCTGCCTCTGAAAAATATAAACAGGCAAAGGCTTCTCTCTTATTTTTTGCCCTGAGAGAAGCTAAAAATTAGAACTGCTAGGTCTAGACACATAGGGGAGAGCACCCGTCTAGCCAGAGCTCCAAGCAGGGAAACAAAAGACAGTAAGGGGTGTTCACGGGTCCCCCTCAGAAATGCTTTTAGAGATCCTCACTTCAAACGATGCATTTATCTGCCTTTAGTTCAGAATCGTTTCCAGTTTTAGAAAGAGAAAAAAATCATACAAAGAGGTCTAAAATTTCATCTACTCCTGAAAAGGGCTAGATGGCAATTTTAGTATTTAAAAGTCTAAGGAAGATGTCTCAGTGGTAAAAAGCCTTTTCAGTCCTTGAAAGAGTACCAATCCTAGTAATTAATTCTCAACTAAAATTAAAATGTAATTGTAGAATTAAAAAAAAAATTCCTGTGAATCTATGGTTTCTTAATTAAAATGTTAAACCCTTTCCCTTGATTTTAAAACAATACTGAATGTATTAACTTGGCACTGAACACATCGAATTTTTCAGCTGGACCTAGCAGAAAAATTTTGTTTTCCAGTGTGCTCTTGGGGTAGTCTTTTTTATATTACCACTCAGTGGAGGGCCCGCAGATCCGAACCCTTAATGCACAGTAATTATTTTTTCAATATTAAGTTTCAAACTTTTTATTACAGAAATTTTTAACTGATAAAAAAGCAGACAGAGAGAACAGTTTCATGAGTCCCATGTATCTAACTAGCTTCAACAATTATCAAATCGTGGCCAATCTTGAATCATCTCTCTCTCCTTCTCCTACTGCATTATTTTAAAATAAGTTCCAGACATCACATTATTTCATCTGTAAATGCTTCAGTATGTATCTCTAACAGACAGGAGCTTTTTCTTTTTAATTCATATAACCACAATATCTTTATCATACCTAAAATAATACATAAATAAATCTTAAATAAATCATCCAGTGAATGTTCAAATATCCCCAGTTGGCTCATAAATACTTTTTATACTTGGTTTGTTTGAATGTTTATAGTTGGCATGTCTTGTGGATTCCTTTTAATCTGTAAGGTCATAGGATTATATGGAACTGTACATTCCAGAGGCTGGAGGGATTGACTGTGAATTCACCTGGCCTAATCACACTGCCTAAGTGAGAATGTTCTTTCTTTCACTGGGCTGAGCAACTGCCTGTTCTCTGCATGACCAATCACCTCGAGTGAGAACCACTCATTCCCACCCCTCCAGATGCTTCTGTTCGAGGTCCCTGTTTATTCTGGGGCGAAAAGCCCATGCTCTGCTACCCTGTAATTTTCACATACTGGTCACATATACTTCTACCACCTAGAGTACCACAAAAGAAGTCCAATTTGATTTGATTGATGATGATACTTAAATATATATACAAGTAAAGTAAAAGGTATAATTGTATAATAAATGACTTGTAACTACCAAATTATATTCTAGAAACAGATGTTGCAAGTCAAACACATGCACTATTTTTGGAGTTTGGGATTTAAGAGAAATAAAAAGGACCTTACAGCATTGTGAGCCTTGAAAAATTCTCAAAGCTTCTGAACATTTTACAGTTAAAACAAACACACAAAAAACCAAAACAGAGCCTTGTGATTCTCCTTTCCTTGCAAGCACACAGGAAGAACCAATGAAATGCTGTACCAAAAAATTAAATCCAGAAAGTGGCACTACCCCATTATAGTTAACATGAAATATCCCATTTTCAAGCATATCTTACACTTACTTTCTATCTGGGAATGGAGATCATTGACTATCACTTGTAGCTGCCCAATAGTCATGTCTCTCAGGTCAGTGGGTTTTAAACTTCTTTTCATCAAGCATTCACTTATATGAGGCATGTGTGGCAGCTGCAGATACAAAGGGAAAGAAACGTAGATGTGAACAGAGCTGCAAGTACACTGAATGTAAGACCCAGTTTTCTCTTAAAAGATCCCCCTCATTCATCCACTTCAGTTCAGGTTCTGTGCTTACCACCATTCCCAGTCTGTGACTTTCCCAGAGTGGGGCCCTACACACATGTCACATTACCTAATATGCTATCAGCATCAAAATGCTACACTGCCAGCATCAAAAGCTTTCTCAGTGGTTTTTAATACAGGCTGTGATATCCATGAGTCAATTATTACAGCCATAAATTAATTACCAGGAATTGCCAGGGATCATAGTAGTATCGATGACATGGGTAAAATTAATAATATTACCTACTATTTAATAATTTATACCATACTACAAGCACTGTGTTATGTGCTTTGAATGCTTTATCTCACTAAATCCTCACAATCACACTCTGACACAGGTGTTATTATCCCCATTTTATGGATGAGAAAACTGAGACTGAGTACCTTGCCCAGAACCCCGTAGCAGGTCAATACTCAAACTCCAGGGCTCTTATTTACTATGCTATTTTGTTTTCATTAAAAGGTGAGAATGAGAATGATAGCAATAGTGAGTGTGCCACAGTCAATATGTTCTAAAACCGAGATTGCTTTAAAGCAATTTGAATATTCCCAGGACAGTTAATACTGCCCCTAAGAAACAAAGTAGATATGTGTCAAGAGCAAAGTGCACTTTTGTGAAATTTGTTGCTTAGGTATCTTTCAGTGCTACAGTAGAAAGGACAAACAAACAAAATTGTTTCTCAATGACAGTGCTTTTTACAAACTGCCTTGGAGAAACCCAAGTTTGCATAATTCTGGGAAAGGACGAGGACGAGGACGGTGTCAACCATTTACCATCCCCAAGCACTCGCTTGTGGTTCAGCCTTCACTGCTTACAAGATCAGCGACGGGAGACTTTTTCCTGTTCTGTTTTTCCACTTCTACTTGCATTTTAGCCATTGGTTTGGCCATAGCAAGGGCCATTTTGGCTTCAGCCTGCAATTTCTTTTGCCTTGTGAGGAAGTCCATGTCATCCAAGGACTCGGATTCCTCTTCAGTAGTGTCTCTATCGGAGTAGGAAGAACTCTGTTTGCTCTGCAAAGGGAAAAAGAGCAGCCTGAGCTTTTCTGCACATGTCACCCTCTGTTTAGAGATGGGCTACAGCGTCCCCTGAGCCCTCTCAGAGCAGCTCAGACCTCCCTCCATCACCCTGACTTGCTGCTTGATGTAGCCTACACAAATCTCAGCATACAAAAAGGTCTATTTTTATAACAGACTCAGATTTTAGCATAAATAGAAAGAGGAGTATCATTAATAATAGGGGAAATATATTTTTAACAAATGTGAAACATTTCTTTGATACTTGGTCTCAAAACTTTTTTGAAGTGACCACATAAAACAAAATAGTTAATGCAGAGCTAAGGCACTGTGCTGGCCTTCAGAGTAGATAGGGTCTCAGGTCTCCAGTGATGTTTTGAAGTTGCACTGCACCACATGGTTTCCTGTTTGCTGATCTTTGGTTAAAAAAAAAAAAAAAAGGTGATAGCCCTGACAGAGAGGAAAGAATTCCAGCAGTGAGCACCCCTGATTATCCAGCCAACCTTTGTAATAGGTAGGAAAGGAACGAGCTCATAAAGCTTGCATTTCTAAGCCCAATGGGGAAGGACTGGTATATAGCACATTTTCCCTTTATAATTTTTAAGAGCATATCTGATTTCTCTTACGGTTTAATATGAAAGTACCTGCTAACTTTACCATAGCTTATGTATCCTTATTGTATCACAACTTTGATTTTCCAATCATTGTCACATTTGAGGAGCATGCAGTGCCACGATTTTCTTTTTTAAAATCTCTGCAATGTTCGTTCCTAATTCACAATAGAAAAGAAGCTAAACGACCAGGTAAGCACAACACCAAGCTTCAGCTGATACCTGTTTGGACTCACCATGGGAGACAAGGGGGTGTCCAAGCTGGTTTCAGTCTTGCTGTCATCAGCATCACTGTCCTTATCACTGCCACTGTCGTTGACAAAGCATATCTGCAGGTTCATCCCACTCTGTAGTCTGAGCAGAAACAAACAGGACAGAAATTCTACTTAGCTATTTGTTATCTGGCTGCAGCCAATAGAACTGTCTGATTTAGCTAATAGAAGTAGTTTTGCACATTCTTCACATGGAGAAGTGAGTTACCAATATCACTCTCCACTTATAAATGATAATTTTACTAGACGATTTTCCAATAGTCTATTTAGTTTTTTTCATACCAATTTCATGTTAATTGAAAAATAATTTAAGACTGCATATTATAGCACCCAGCACAATACCAGACACATAGCTGGCACACAATAAAAGTGTGTTGAGTCATTGAGTTTTTAGTCCTGTCTATCAAGATGAAGGGGGTTCTTGGCCAAATAAGGCTGCCTGGTGTCATTCAGGGTCCTGTCCCAGGGGGACAATCCAAAGAAGCTCACTAAAGCCAGGCCAGCATCCCAAGGCTACCGCTCTTTAAAGACTCCTTTTTTCCCAAGTAGACAGAATAGGATCATCTGAAGGAAACCTTTATTTGAGGCAGTTGCCAAAAGCCAACCAAGGGAGCCCATTTATGTCATTAAGAAAGAAAAACACTACAGGTTCCCCCTAGAGAAACATAAGGAAACCCAAAACCCAGTGACAAAGGCACAGCCCCAGCACAGCAAGGGACTACAGACTGCCTCCCGCACACACAGCCTCAGAGATGGAGACCTCTTGGGAGCTCATTATGTTTGGGTGAATCCTGAAGCTCCAGGAATGATGTTGTTGGAAATGTAGTCAGAAAGGGTCACTAGGCCATGCAGCTGCTATATACTCGAGCAGACTGCAGATCCAACTCTTTGTCCTAACCTTCTTTTGAAGTTGAACAGATTTCAATACTGTTCTGTGATAAAGTTTTTAAAGAAGTAATTTTCTTAGCATCTCTAGTTGCTTAGAGAGAGGAAAGGCAAAAGGAGGCTCCTAAGCAAGGGGAGATCATAAGGGGGCTTATCTAAGCTGGGCTAGGGCAGAGGGCACAGAATTTGCTCTATCATTATTACTGCCAGAGGGAGAAATGCAAAGAGCAACTTGGATATTTGACATTTATATTTGATTTTTTTTAGTCCAATGTCAGGGATGCTTTGCAGATATTGCTCAGATGACTCATTTAAAATGCTTCTTTGGAAGAAAATAACACATAATACAGAAAAATAAAATCTACTGATTTAACAACATAGGCACATAATTGTTATGGGTATGCACTGCCACCTATTGTTAAATTCTATAATTACTGGAAGTCCCAGCTTAATGGCCCTTGTAAGGAAATGCAGCCTTTCCCTCAGTAAGCCCAATTCTGTTTCTTTGCCCTCATGGCACAGGCAAGTTTCCAGGACCAGGGCTTGGCGAAGGGTGAGGAGGTCGGGTGGGGTTTAGAAGGCAACATGTTCTACTGTGATCAGCTCAAGGTGCTTAGAGTCAGTTGGAGTTAGGTTCTGAATCCTCACTTCTTTTCCCAAGCATATTTCTTTCTTTCTTTTTTTTTTTTTTTTCCCCCCTTTTTGTCTTTTTTCGTGTCTGGCAACGGATTGCAACCCTCAGTGTCACGCCCTTACTGGACCGGGACCGGCAACGGGATCGCAACCCTCGGTGCTGCGCCCACACATCGCTCAGCCAGTGAGCGGCCGGTCTGTATGTGGGATCCGAACCCTTGGCGGGAGCGCCACCGTGCTCCCAAGCAGCGCACTGTAGCAGTGCGCCACCAGGCCGGCCCTTCCCAAGCATATTTCATAAGCTCTATGATCCTGTTTCCTCCTTGGTAAAATGGGGTGAATAATACCCAACCCAACATTTTGCAGGAAGGATTAAAAGAGTTAGTTCAGAGCCCGGCACAGGGTAGGTGCTCTATACATGTCAATTGTCCTCTTTCTTTACCTACTGAAAGCCTAAACGAAGGAAAACAGTTTTAGAGGTAATGTGACTTTGTAAAGGGACCTCTAAAGCCACTAACTCTAATGCTTCTTGCTAGTCACAGCAATCCCTGATGCACAATCAACTAACAGAGTGTACCTGAGCTGTCTTTAACTTGTCCTTTTATTGAGCTGGGATTTGCCTTCTTTTAACTTTCTTCCATTGGATTATTTTTCTTCCTGGAGAAATCTAATATGTTCAGGTTACACTTTGATACCATGTAAATTTAAAATTTTTAATGTCTGTACTTGGTCTAAAAAGATAAAAACTCGTTTTTAATAATAAAACTCAAGATCTATGAATTAGAAGATGATGAACAAGAAAACTGCGAATTAAATCAGAAGCATTTTAAAGGCTAAC
Source organism: Galeopterus variegatus (assembly GCF_000696425.1). Taxonomy (NCBI): domain Eukaryota; kingdom Metazoa; phylum Chordata; class Mammalia; order Dermoptera; family Cynocephalidae; genus Galeopterus; species Galeopterus variegatus. Next base: position 143,044 of record NW_007731718.1, read on the forward strand.
CCTAATTCAAATCTAGGATTACATAGCATTTTCTATTTATTGAATAAAGTCTTGAGAAGAAGTTTCTGGCTACTGGATACGCTAATTACAGAAACATAAAATAACCCACAATACCATTACAAAATAAAACTTCAAATGCCCAAAAATATATATTTTCATTCAGAAGAAAGCCTGATCATAAATTTTGTTGTTCTGCCCCAATACTGACCTTTCTTTGAAGGATCAACTCAGACCTAAATCACCATCCTATACAGCATTTCTAAGTCAGGAAAGGCAAAGGAAAAAAAAAAAAAAAAAAAAAAGGGAAGCGTTTAGTAGTCGGGTTGAAATGAAAAACTGCCTCAGGTAGAAATTCAGAAAATCGCCTTAGTACCACATTATCGCCACAGGAAACTGAACAGAGCTTCTTACAGGGTGAGACTTATAATTCCTTGTACTGGTAATCACCAAGAATGTTACTCTCAGGAAAAGGAAATTATATGACATAACAGCTAATGGTTCAGAGGGGATTTTAGTAAAGACATCTTAAAACGGGCTCAGATTTCAAGAAGGATTTGTTTGCCTTCAGCCTTTAAGAGGGTTTTAAGATGAAGACGGCTTTGGGAAACTCAACCACAGTAGCCAAGCAGCGACTGCCTGTGGGGTGAGTGGGGCCACCTGCGCTGTGCAGGCCTCTGTGCCACAGGGTCAAAGAACAGATAACCCCTGCTCCGGGTCCCTTTCCGCCCTGGGGATGCATGGCTGTTCTTGAGGCTCACTTCTGAAAGGTGGAGTTCCCTGAGCCTCTGTCCCTCACACTGCAGTGTAGCTGGCCTTACTTTTAACCAGTCTTGCAAAATTCAGACTGCAGGGGGTCTAATTTTCCTGGATCTCTCAAGCACAGTCTGAGATGGAAACAAAAACATGATCCTCACCTTGTTAATTACAGATATAATTTCAAGGTATCTAATTGAAGGTTACTTGACGTTTCAAGTGGCATTTAGCAGAATGTTGTGTGCGAAAGGCTGCTGGAAGTCTGCCTTGCCTGTCGATTTTATTTCTGCCTATCCCAGAAATCTCTTCCCCCTCATGTGCCACATGCCTGGAGCTACTGACAGGGAGCACACCGAGGGTCTGGGAAGAGGCTGTTCTTGATGGAGAATGCTCAGAAACATGAAGAGATAAAGACTAAGTATGTCTTCTGGACATCTCAGTGAGTGGAAGTGGCTTCCCGTGTGACAGTGCCCATTGGCCAGGAGCGGGAGGGCATTTAGTCAAGCGGCTGTTCAGCGATGATGTCTGCTTGGCATTTACAGTGAGAATGATTTTTACTTAGAAAATGCTTGCACTGACTTCCAACTACTGTTACCAGGATATTATGAACATATGCATGGAATCGGGAGGATTGTGGAGATGAAAAGTTCCTTACTACTAAGAGGATATCTCAAAAACCCAGCCAAGTGCTAATATGATTTGGTACAAAGATAACACTTCTTTCAAAAGTCCAAGACCAGACCAGTTTATTGCCTGAGAGAAACAATGCCACGGTCCTAAAGTTTGCTGGTAACTTCTAGAGGGGCAGTAGCCATTGTCAATCAGGCCTTTGTCCTTAACCTTGGGTAGTGGTGACTGGCACTGGTCTGAGGCTACTTCTGAATCCCATAACTATTTGCAGTTTTCTGGTCTTAGAAGTGGGACTCTCCCAGCACCAGCTTAGAACACCAGCAATTATGTATAAATGTTTAAGGTTCTTTGGTAAGATTTTATCACCCTGCCCACTGCCCCTGAGTTCGCTTCACTTGAAGTGCTGCACTGAATTTTAGTTTGAAAGATGTTCTCGGGCCGGCCCGGTGGCGCACTGGATGGGTGCGCCGCTTGGGAAGTGCGGCGGCGCTCCCGCCCGAGGGTTCGGATCCCACATACAGACCGGTTCCCGCTCACTGGCTGAGCGAGGCGCTGGAGCAACGCCGAGGGTTGCAATCCCGTTGCCGGTCCCCGGTCCGGTACGGGGGCAACACTGAGGGTTGCGATCCGTTGCCAGACACGGAAAAAGACAAAAGACAAAAAACAAAAAAAAGAAAGATGTTCTCATACATTCTCTTCTTGGACTGTTTAATCACCTGTGGATTACAGGCATGAGAATGTTTACTCAGAAAAGTCATATGACTTGACCCAGACCTGTGACAGCCTGATTGTAAAATGGTCCTAATTCTTTCCACCCCATCCTTTGTATCTGCCCCCTCTGCAAAGTGACTGCAGCTTCTACCATCCAGAGACAGAGTATATTCCCTGCTCCCAGGCTGGCCTTGTGACTTGAAAGTGATGGTGTTCCAGCTCTGAGTGTCCTCCTCAGGGAACCCAGCCACCGCCTTCAGAACAAGTCCAGGCTAGCCTGCTGGCAGATGAGTGACTTTGCAGCCCAGAGCTCAATCAGCAGTTGTCCCAACTGAAGCTCCAGACATGTGAGAGCCCAGCCAAGGGCAGTAAAGGCATCTCGGTGACCTGTAGCTGGCCGCAGACACATGAGCAAGCCCGTCTGAGAGCTGCTAAGCTCAGCATAACTGCCCAGCTGACCTAGAGGATCCTAAGCAGAAATAAAGGCTTATCGTTGTATGCTACTGATGTGAATGGCTTTTTATTACACACATCACCATTGTAGCAACAGGTAACTGGTACAAGATCACAAAGCAAGAGACTACAGGCTGGCCTTCTGATATTTGAATCCAATGGGCTTTCGCCCATGCTACATCTAACCTCAGGTTTGGATTTATTAGATCCTGTCTGTGTCTGGAAACTTAATTTTAAACGGCGTATACCTCCTGTACTTGCTTATAATTTCAAAGCAACTGTATGGCTTTCATTAGCAAAAGCAAGAAGACTGTCCCATGTGCCTATGGGTTTCAAACATGCATTGCTCATATCTGTCTATGACCAGGGTGGCTCAAGAGCCACTGGCCCTGCAGTGCCATTTGTTACTCAATATTCCCAACTAGTTTGTGACTGAGCCATTAAAATATATTCTTTCCATTTATTTTAATGGATCTTTGATGTACTAGTCAAAGGTTTTATACAGAATGAATAATCGCCCATATTTTTATAGCATATTTTTTTTCTATTTCATGTGAATTTCAAAGGGGATGAAGCATAAAATATGGATTGTAACTACCTAAGGGCAGCTATAAACACATTTTATTTTCTGAGAATTTGTCATGAAGAAAGACTGTGGGAACAACTGAGGTTTGGGTAAGCTTTAGAAGTACTGCATGTATGATGGTATCTCTATGGGATGTGTTGAGGTACGTAGGTTAAAATGAGGTACTGCTACCCTTTGATAAATTGTAAAATACTTTTCCCATTCTGCAAACCCTGCCTTTCCTCTTCTTTTCTCTACTGACTTCCATATTGACGTTTACCAAGAGAGTTACAGAAATGCCTATTACCATTAAAAAAAAAAAAAAGAAAGAAAGGCAAAATTTCTGTTTCCCAATGTTTATTATGAAAATACGAAGATTTATTTTATTTTAATGGAATTCTGTTAACTTTCTTTTGCATAGGATGATTATTGGACTTTAAAAACATGTTATTTATATAACAGCTGCAAATATTGCTGGTCCAACATGTATCATCACACATGCAAAAGTACTATAAATGATTTTTATAACTATGTAACGTAGAGAAAGGGTTATTTAACTGCTCATTCATTCGCTCATTCATTCATTTGATAATCAGGCAATAATAGCTCTGTAAACTCCATGGCACCAATAGGCTGGTGATGAGTAGCTGCTGTCCCCTTTGGCCAGGGCATACACTGTGTAGTTTGCTACAATCTCCACTACTCCCTATTGCTTTTTATCTGGGCTACTTCACTCATTTATGTCTCTTGTTGGTCCCTGAAGACATCTTATGGTTCATGACTTCTGTATTAACTGAATATGTAGCAGTTGAACCAGGAATAAAAACCAGGTCTTCCAACAGGTACCAAATGCTTAGATCATTAAATTGTAATATATGAATAGACATGTGGAAGGAAACTTAAAAAACAGTTAGTAGATACTCCCTATCTTATATACAAGGGATCTTCAAAAAGTTCATGGAAAGATTCATATCATATTTTAATTCTATTTTTCCACAAACTTTTTGAACTATACTTGTATGAGAAAATGAACACTTTTGCTACCTGGACATTGATAAAGTGTTAATCAAGAAGACTGAAAGATCAGGGAACTGTAGAAGAAAGGCGGTCTTAGTGAATTGGGGTTTGGGGGGAACAAACACAGGAGAGAGATAGGAAAGCTGACTCTCTAGCAGTTATGTGCCCAGAGAAGTTAAGGGTAGTTTCTAACTATGTGCCAAAGGCAGGATGGGGGGAGGGAGGGGGAGAGAGACATCGTATCTCGTTATGTCCAATCCTGATCTCTCATCTTACAAGACCCAGGTGTTTGGCTTTTCCAAAGGCGAAGCAGGATGGGGGGAGGGAGGGGGAGAGAGACATCGTATCTCTTTATGTCCAATCCTGATCTCTCATCTTACAAGACCCAGGTGTTTGGCTTTTCCAAAGGCGAAGGCAGCTCCAAAGGGAGCCAAAGTGTGAGTGGCCCTGGTTTTCATCTTCTAATCCTACAACACTCTCTTTTTCTGCTTCCTCTTCTAAGGTTAGTTCTGAACACTTCCATCTGCACATGTTCACATGGTGACTGGTAGGCACCCAATACCACATGGCCACAGAATCTTCTCACTGGCTTAAACAACTAATAGAAAAGGGAACAACCAGTTGCCAGCTTTTCATTGGAAAAGCATCAGCCCCTGCATCCCAACCCAAATCTCTAGAGAGCTATAAATACTTGCATTCCTCAGACAGCTGTTGGTTGTAATTCCACATCAGCATCCATTTCCTTCACTAATGACCACTTTTATGTAATTAAATTTGGAATTACAGGATCTTAATGTTGGGAGACTGCATTTTCAATAGAAATATTCTCTAGCATGAATAGAAGATTAGAACAAGGCTTCTTCTGATATGAGGAATAAAGCAGCCATCTCTCCTAGCTGCCAAATGTGGCTTTCATCTTAACCAATGACAAATGATTTCCAAGCAACCTATATTCTGAAATAAAAAGAGTTACCATTTTTGAGCATCTACTACGTGCCTGGCACTTTACATATCTTACCTCTAACCCTCAGATACACATAACATAAATATTGTGAGCCCTGTTTTACATATGAGAAAACAAAGCCTTAGGTTTTGAGGTTTACTTACACAAGGTCACAAGTTGGCACTTTACTTGAGGAGAATCTGTCTTGAGAGGCCAGGGCACTTTAAGAAGGATGGAATAAATTCATGAATGGAGAGGGAAAAAGAGAAGATGAAAAAAACAAAAACAAAAAACAAAAAACAAAAAACCCCAAAAAACCCAAGAAGCTGAAAACAACTCAAATGTCTAACAATAAGATACTGATTTAGTACATTATGGTGAAATATATGATGGGCTCGTGTGCAGCCAATAAAAATGCACACAATAGAACAATTAGTAATATGGACAAATGTTCCTGACGTATTAAGTGAAAAAAAAGGCTATAAAACAGTAGCTACAGTGTGACTACAACTTTATACAAAAAATGGGGAGATGTATGTACAGAAAAAATGGCAGGAAATACACCTAAATTTTTTTGGTGGAAGAGATTCAGTTGACTTTGGATTTTTCTCTTTTGAGCACCTCTGAGTTGCCACGTGTGGGCATTTAGCAGCAATAAAAAAGAAAAAGGAGAGAAAACAGGAGAGCTGATGACTAGTGCTTGTGTGTTGGAGAAAAGGTGAGTAGGATTCAGTATTTGACAGTTGGGAGAGGATGGCTGTGTCTGACTCAGACCATGTCTATGCAGGGAAGTGACTTGTGTATGAGTCAGGCTGGGCTTTTGTCTTTGGCAGGGTGCTGTGGGTGGTGGGAGATCTGCGGGCAGCAAGAAGCATGTGTTATAAGTGAGCAATTCTCTGGATGGACTCTGATTCAGCTAGTGACATCCCTTCCCACCCCAGTCTCAATCCCATTACCCTCCAAAGATCGAACAAAAGGGTGGTGTTAAATCTCCAGATGACACAGCTCACCTGCGGTCGGTGAGTGTTTTCCAGTAGCAGTGAATACTGCTGCGCGTTCTCAAGCTCAGTCCTCATATGCGCTGTGTATGTCCAGACACATGTGTGGGACCAATGTCCAAAGGGAGTGCAATTTATAGTAATAAAGTCATGATAACTTGTCAAAGATGATGCACCAATGAAAAATAATTCCTAGAAGCTCTTTTAATTAAACATTCAACTGTCCACCGGAGCCATTTTTAAATATAAAATGCAGCCCTGTGGCCTTTTTTCTCCCTGCCTCCCACCCTTTTACAATAGCTCAGGCAATTGAATTCTCATTGGTGATAAAAAAAAAAAAAAAATCATAAGACAGGGTACAGCTGGTTATGCCTCTAGCAAGATGTCAAATTCAGCTTGCACAAAATTAATTGCACCTAATTAAACTGAGGTCATTGGCATTATTGTAAAGTGAGGCCATTTATTAGACAAAGAAAATTCTACAAACACCAATTTGCTTTTTTTTTTTCAGGTTTGTGAAAGAGAAGAATTGCTTACATAATTAAATTTGTTTTGCCACTTTAATCTTATTACTCCTCAAAAGATCCACTTCAAATCTTCCTTCGCTTTTGAAATTGTGTAATATTTTAGAATATCAGAGGTAGTCCTTGGAGAAGGGCATTAAAAAAAATGATAGGTTTTCTATAGAATACCCAATGGCTTTTCAAATAGCATAAACAAAGAAAAAGAGTTTGTAAGTTACCATTTGCAATGCCACATACCTTGGAACTACTTATATGAAGGTTTTCTAAGCAAATAATTAGTACAAATTATTATGAATGAGATTAATGCAAAGTTTTAAAGATATGTTGCATGTTATAAATTGGTTGCTATACTATGTAACTACTATTTCAAGAAAGATGCTACAGAGAACGGATTGCATTGATCTGAAACAGGACAATCTCTTTCCTCACCCATGCCAGGCAGATATGACTACTCTGCTTACTTCTTCCAGGAAATTATACAAATATTACTACAGCTAGAGGTAAGAGGATGATTCCCTTTCCTGGCAAAATGATGCCAGTTTGACCTGTGATTCTGTGGCAGATTATATATACAGATTCTTAGTTCCTCACATTCAAAGCCCCTATGAATTCTATTTCCTTAAAGTCTTTCTAGATTCAGGGTTATTGGTTCAATTGATAACTCCATACGCTAAGGTGTCCCCCATTCCTCCTGCCCTCCAGTCCTCCAGCCCAGACACAAAAGGAGGTGGCAGGTGTCTATTATTGGTCTTGTCTCAACCATTCACCAGTAAACTCATAACGCCAAGACAGAAATGAGTTTTGATTTGCGGATACTGGGATGGTTAAGTAAACACTAATCATTATTCAAAGCAGTTGCTCAAAAGTTCTCTGGGGAATTTCTGTTTTTCATAATATTCAGCACTTGGAGCAAAGGGTATAGCCTATCCTAGGTCACACCATCCCAGTGCATACTTTATGAAAAAGAATGTATTAGATTGTGTTTACAATTATACGTAAATAAAATCTGTCTTGGGGTAAGGTAAGAAGAGAGGTGAGAATCAGATTTATTTTGTGGTTACTCTGAGAAAAGAATAATGAAGAAGGCAGAGAAAGTTTTCTCCACTATGCCAGATCAAGTTGTAATGTGTGAATAAGTAAAGATTTTCTAAAGTCTGTTACTAATGACCACTCCATTAATTTGCCAAAGATCCCACTCACCTTAGCAGGCCCTGCCTTAAAAAGTAAGCTCACCACTTCAGAATCCATTACTTGGCCAATTAATTTTAAGTCCGCGACCTCATCTAAAATTGAGTATTGAGCTCTTCAGAGTAGTAAATTCATATAAGATTTACCTGGTTCTGATTATCTAACTAATATTAACACGTGCTATCGTACATTTTGGACTATCATCTTGATGAAAAAATTCTGACATCCCTTGAGTGCTTTTGTAAAAAAGGAAAGGTATTTATAACTCAATGAAGAATTTTACTGCATTAGAAAAAAATAAATTCTCATGGGGGTAGGGAATATGGGTTGTATGATTGCAAATGAACATTCCTAAAGGCTTTTCTCCTACATTATTACTGAGGAGGGGGATAACAGTCAGTTTTTATAGACTTTAAATTTACAGGGATAAAGTGATATTTCTTAGAAACATTTAG
>NW_007731719.1:0-224 GCF_000696425.1 Galeopterus variegatus
GACTTGGTGCTGGGTGAATGAATGAGACATGGTCCCTACCCCTCAAAGAACTTATAGGCTAGTGCACAAGACAGAACCACATAAAATTAACTCTGCTGTGGGATCCACACAGAGAACATCCAGGGAAGCACTGGTTAATTTGTCATCGTGCAGGGATGGGAAGGGGGAGGGAAGGAAGTATTTGGGAAAACCCTCTCAAAAGAGCTGGTGCTTACAGAAGTAGG
>NW_007731719.1:1766-2701 GCF_000696425.1 Galeopterus variegatus
AAATAGAGCTGCAATGAACATGGGAGTGCAGGTATCCCTTTGACATGATGATTTCCATTCCCTTGGGTATATACCAAGAAGTGAGATTGCTGGGTCATATGGTAGATCTATTAGTTGTTCAAGAAAACTCCATACTGTTTTCCATAGTGGTTGTACTAATTTACAGTCCCAACAACAGTACAGGAGTGTTCCCCTCTCTCCACATCCTCACCAGCATTTGTTATTTTCAGTCTTCTTGATAATAACCAGTCTAATTGGGGTGAGATGATGTCTCAATGTGGTTTTGATTTACATTTCCCTGATGATTAGTGATGTTGAGTATTTTTTTAAAAGTGCCTGTTGGCCATTTGTATGTCTTCCTTTAAAAAATGTTTATTCAGCTCCTTTGCCCATTTTTTAATTGAGTTATTTATTTTTTTACTGTGTAGTTGTTTGAGTTCCTTGTATATTCTGGATATTAATCCCTTGTTGGATGTACAGCTTGAAAATATTTTCTCCCACTCTATAGGTTGTTGTTTCACTTTGTTGATTGTTTCCTTTGCTGTTCAGAGCTTTTTATTTTGATATAATCCCATTTATTTATTTTTCTTTTGTTGCTTGTGCTTTTGGGCTTTTATTTATAAAGTCTTTGCCCAGTCCTACTTTCTGAAGTGTTTCCCCTATATTTTCCCTTAGTAGTTATACAGTTTTAGGTCTTAGACTTAAGTTTTTAATCCATTTTGAGTTGACTTTGTTATATGGTGAGAGGTGCAGGTCTAGTTTCATTCTTCTGCACATGGATGTCCAGTTTTCCCATTATCATTTATTGAAGAGGCGGTCTTTTCCCCAATGTATGTTCTTGTTGCTTTTGTCAAAGGTCAGTTGGCTGTAAGTTTATGGGTTGATTTCTGGATTCTCTTTTCCGATCCACTGGTGTGAGTGTCTAGTTTTATTCC
>NW_007731719.1:7683-8283 GCF_000696425.1 Galeopterus variegatus
GGCCAGACATTTCACATCATCAAGTCTATGAAATTAGAAGATTCTACACAAAGGCCATTAAGTATCAACTGTTCTTTAAGCTGCAACATACACCTGTTATAACACTATATGCATGAAATATGGCTACTTTTATAAAACAAAGACTATATTTCTGTATGTCCCTACAGAAAAGATGGGAAAGAAATATTCTGAGTATCAACACAGATTAACTCAGATTAGTTGGATTGTAGGTGTTTTTTTTTCTTTCCTTCTTCCTTGTGCACTTATTTATTTTCTAAAAATTTTCAACGGCCACATTCTACTTTTGCAAATACAAAACAATGTTCTTTAAAAAGAAAATTGGCACAAAGAAGGTTTTTTAGGGTAGAAAATGCTAATTTTAAAAATATGACTGTGGAATGAAGTATAAAATGAATTTTATTTTATTTTATTTATTTATTTTTTAGGCATATTTTATTTATTTTTTATTTTATTTTTTTTTACTGGTTATGAATATTCATGAGATACAAAGCTGATTGTCACCCCTCGTGCCAATAAGGGGGCCAGATTCATACTGGCAGCATACTCATTACCACAAATTGCATTTGTACCCTGTGTCCC
>NW_007731719.1:9937-50933 GCF_000696425.1 Galeopterus variegatus
AACTCACAAAATGACAGCATGAACTCTTAATGTACAGTCATGGCTCATGATATAAAGAAAGGGTTTCAAAGACTGTATTAGGATTATGTTCTAAATCTTTGGAATTACTGGACTTTGCTAATGTTTTCCCTACTTTAGGGAATCATGTTGACTAGTGTCTGGTGGGGTCACACTGGAGCTTGAGGCAGAAAAAATATAAATTTTGATATTTTGTTCATTGTGAGTTTTTGATTTTTAAAAATACTGTATTAAACTATTATTTATCCTGATTACTGCATTTCTTGGTGCTTCCTTACATTTTGTGCCAAAGGCTGTTCCAAGAACACTGTGATTTTGTGACACATTTCACAAGGAAGAATAGTGGACTGAGAAGCCATCAAGTCCCTTGTTTTCAAAGGAAGCATAAGTAGGCTTTCCAGAGACATGTCAGCAGGGTTTGAGTCTGGAGTGATGCTCGGGACACCAGCACATTCTGCATTCAGGCCCATGCTGTTAAGACGTAGGTATCACTGATGTGTGTGCACTCCTAGATGCAGCATCGAAGTGACAGACACGTCTTTATATCCATCCTAAGCTCAAAGTACAGGGAAAAATGGACCAATGCCAGTTATTTACCTGGGAATTGGTGTGGTCAACTCACTTAGTGGGGCTTCTAACATGAAGGTATTGCCCATGATTTTGCAACCTGGTTGAAAAATGAAGTCACCCAGTCAAATTTATGTGCTGAGTCAGACAACTATCACATGTCACTTGAGACCCCAAGAGTGAGGGCCCCTGTGAGTGGCCTGCTCTGCGTGGGCTCCACAGACTTCAGGCAGGTGCACAGACACAGCATGACATCTCCTGCCCCTACCACAACTCCACCTCTGCCCACTCCCCTGGGGCTTCCTCAGGCAGATGCGAAACTGAACAGTCCGGACGCTTCAGGAATCAATGCTCTGAGAAGCACCACAGGTTAATGAGACACGGTCTGTACAGCTCTCGGAGCCACCCCCAGGGTCAGCCTTTAGCTGCACCGAGCGATGGCCAGCTTGATGGAGCCCGCTCCTCACCCTGTCTACCCCCGCCCCCAATATTCCTTCCTCATTCCTGGCTTACCCTTTCTAGTAAAGTTGTAGCAAGATGGCATTTGCCTCAGGCTCTTCTTTCTGGGAAACCCAGACTAAGAAATATTCTTTATTTTCCGGCAGACCTTGGTGCAATGGGACTGTCAGGAAGAATTACTTCAACAATTATAGCTTTAAATACCTCTCCCTCCTTTTTATGGATACTTGGCACATACTAGTTTATCAGAAGGAATATTTAAAGGACTAAGGATCTTTCACATACTCATTTGTTATTTTAGGTTCCTTTTAATTGAGGTTTTATTAAATTCTGAAGTGTAATGTTTTTATTAGTGCACATCACTGAGGAAGGAAATCTCCTTTTCTGAGACCATGAGAGTCACTGGGCGAGTGTTCAGGGGTTGAGAACCCAGAGTGGTTCTCGCCAGGCCACAGAGCTGCCAGATTCCCACTGTTTTCCCAGTGCTCACCAGCTTGCTCACATGTGAGCCCGCTGCCAGCGGAAGGAAATCTCCTTTTCTGAGACCATGAGAGTCACTGGGCGAGTGTTCAGGGGTTGAGAACACAGAGTGGTTCTCGCCAGGCCACAGAGCTGTCAGATTCCCACTGTTTTCCCAGTGCTCACCAACTTGCTCACATGTGAGCCCGCTGCCAGCATGGAGCAGAGCAGAAGTTTACTTTAATGCTGTCATTTTAAGGTCCTGTGTTTCATCCTTAGATGGGTATTTGGAATGTTCTAATGGTGAGATAACGACAATATCAATGTCTCTGGGTGCTAAATAGCCAAGTAGTTTTACTATTTGTGGGGATAAAGGTAAGACTGAGCCTAGTACACTGTCCCACAGAGGGCCCTCTGTCCCTCAAAGTGGTCCCTGTGAATTACAACAGGGACATTGCTTTAGCGTGTTTGAAGAGGGAGGAGCAGTGTGCCTGAGGATGGTGGACAAAGAGCTGGCTTGAGCACAGGGGATGCTGATGTCAGGTTGTCCAAGGCAGCAGGGACTGTTACTCCAGACTCTCAGATGAGCATGGAGAAGATGCTGTGTCTGCAAGGGCAAGGTCCTGCCGTGGGTCCCACACAGGAGTATTCTATGAAAGGTAAGAGGTTAGGGTGGGGGTGGGGCTGGAGACGATCAGTAGTGGACCTGGGTGAGAACATCTGTGCTGAGTATCATGACAAGGGGCAGACCACAAGACTCATGGTGTGATTCTCCTGGGAGTGGAATTAGGAGACTATCTAATGGCTCTGGTTTTGCTGTAGTTGAATTTGACGCAGGTTTTTTGCCTCTATGACCACCCTTCGGCGCCAAAAGAAAAAATAAGTGAAATCCCATGTATATCAACCTCTGCTGTTCTGAGTGGCCATGACAATTGGTTCACTCTCTGAAACTCCAGATCTGTCGGGAAACAGCAAAGCACATGTCTGCTAACAGAAAGACATCGAATACCACGTTCAAGAGGCTCTCTAATACACTAGTGCTTGCTTTTCTAGATAGTTCTGATGTTGTATATTCCACATGTGCATTAATTTGGAGATTGTGGCTGTGTACACTTGGCTACAGAAAACTTTTTCTACTTTCTGCATACCCTAGTATATTAAGATTTATGGATATCTAAACTAAGTAACACAGTGGTAGTATTCATGATACCACTGAATCATTTCTGAAATTCCTAGGAAAGAGCTCAGAATTCCAGAATCTCATCTCAGGGTCTGCTCTGAAGTCAGTTTATTGTGTCCTTTTTCTTTAACACTTGATTTTATTTATTTGTCCCATGATACTAGATGATATTTTTGAGGTGTGACTACTCTTGTTCAGTGGACAGCATAGGTTCTCAGGATGATAGATTTGTGGTTGGGCTGGTGAAGAGTGGCGGGATGAGGCCAGGTCTTCTCTTGCTTTGGGATGAGAATAGGGTGGAGAGAAAAGGCTGTGTCTTCCCTCAGGACAATGACTTCCATCGCCTCATCTGAAATAACCTTTTTCCTAGTGGTCTTTTAGAGAATGACATCCATCCATCCATCCATCCATCCATCCATCCTTTTAGAGAATGACATCCATCCATCCATCCGTTTATTCTAGCAGAGCCTGGATCTGTGTGCTCGTGTTACTTAAACTTTAAAAAAGATCTCACAGCATTTCTACAATTGCCCCCTAGCTGTTTGACTCTGCTTCTTTTTGTAAGCCAAGTATCCTTGAAACTCTCAGCCTGTGGATGCTGAGGAAGTCACATCAAGCCTCCATCCTGGATCTCCCTGCCTCATCCCTCCCCACTTGCTGGTGGAAGCCCCAGGAGGACGCTGCACACGGCACTGAGAGATGCTCAGGCACAGTGATCAGGGGGAGATCCAGAGCAGGTGTCTTTGGGTTGGATTCTGGCTCTGCTGCTTCCCACCCATGTGGCCCTAAGCAAGTTCCTCACTGCCATAGGATACCATTGGTAAAGGGAGGCTGATGAGGTTATGGAGGGTGTCTGCCTCATCAGGGCTGCTGTTGGAATGCAAGGAGTCGGTGATGCTTGAGAGCCCTCGGCACCCGGCCTCAGCAGTGTGAGCTTGGGTCACCCAACACTTGGCCTGGCACAGACTCTCCCCACTTCTCATTTCTGGGAAACTTCAACAGCCCCTCATGGGTGTAGTGGTAAAACAATCACGTTGAGGATCTGACCTCAGCAGAGGAAAGCTCTTGGATAATTCCTCCACTGCTCAGAGAATTCTGAAATGAGATGCTTTCAGTGACTAGTTCTTTTTTGTTAGGATCATTTTCTGATCTGAGACGCTGTCTCCTGTGACATCCATCAGCTTCATTTCCATCAAATAAGACCTGACACAAAAACCCCGTCCTAGAAATCCTGAGAAAATGACTCCCTCACTTGCCAGTGAACATTTCATTTTGGCTTTCTTCTGGTTTCTAAAGAGTGATCTTTTATGGAGTGAGGTATTCATGATGTTTGAAAGGTGTCCCTGTTTGAGGCATTTAGACAGCAGGGATGAGCATGCACCGATTGTGCACTTGTTTTCCATTTAATTAAACCTCATTCTACTCTTAAACACTGTCCTTTTATTTCATGGAATTTTCTTTATTTTTTTCTGAGCCATCTATGAATTATGCAGAGGATACAGGGCATAAATTCTGGAGGAGCTCAGCCACTCAGACTGTCTTGGTCCAACCCAGCGGTGGTAAGATTTCCATCGAGTGCAGCGACTTACCAGCTTTGTGTTTGAGAAGAGGAGGCATCAAAATAACAAGAGACAAGAAGAAAGACATTTTTTACTTGCAAACCTACTATATTTATGAAATATGTTATCTGTTTTAAATCATTTCACATTAGCAAGGATGGAGGGCAAAGGGCATTGGTAATAAATGGGAGGCTGTGCTTCTCTCTTGGGTTATCATCTGCCCGAGGCAATAAGCATACACAGGAACGGTTAACTTCCTTAACCTGTTTTAATCATTTACCCTATTTATTTACACTAATGAGAATCGGAAAGCAAGGTTTTCCCAGGTGATCGATCCCTCTACCCTTAATCAAAAGTTGACTAATGTTTTGGAATTTCTCATGACAACACTGAATACTAAAGTTTGGAACTGATTACTATTTTTATGATATTGTTTTTAGGCTGAAGTCCTGGACCCATATATACATTTTGAAGGCACCCTTATTGCTGAGTAGAGTCACCAATAGTGGTCTTCTCCTTGTTTAGTGCTCTGCCTTTCTTTCCAGGATCCCATTTAGATAGGATACCACAATGGCAGTTCCTGCAGGCAAGGAAGTCCAAGGTCCAGTCTTGACTCTGCCACTCTTTAGCTAAACGATGTCGGGCAAATCATGCTTGCTAGCTGCCTCGTTTTCTTCACCTGAAAGTTAGAGACTTTATAATCACTTCAGCCCTTTTCGACTCAAAGCATATTTTCTGATAGTGACCGGAAAATTGGATTGATAAAATGCTTATCTCTCCAGGGATTAGAATAGTTACAAATATCATGTTGAACTTTTGTTATCGAACCCAAGTCCGGCTGCCTGCCCCAAACAGAAACCCTGGCTTGGCTTGCCAAAATCTGTTACCCCAGTGCATTCAGCACCTGGCTGAGGCTTGCCAAAATCTTGTTATTGAACCCAAGTCTGGCTGTCTGCCCCCAAACAAAAAACAATCAATCCAAAAGTCCAATGGTGAAAATGGAAGTCAGCTTTTATTCAGGGAACTGGTCCTCTAAGGAGAGATGTTAGGCTAACCCATCTCTTCAGTAAACCTAGAGGAGAATGGCCAGCTAAAGCCATCTCAAAGACTCAGATTTACTGGGAGGTTTTTAAAGAGAGGGTTGAGGGAATGGAACATGGGAATGAAAACCAGGAGGGAGGGGGACGTGTAAGGACCACGGTGCAAATTCTCACCTGGGCTCTGTCTGGTTTCTCTTCTGTCCTTGATGTTATCTTAGGGTCCTGCTGGATTTTGATTTGCTTTGGGATGGAATCAGCACAGCTTTATTGATGTCTTCCTCAGTTTCCCAGGGTGTGGATAGTATGTGTCTTGTGGCAGGTTTGAAACTCCAGGCTGACTGGAAAACAACTTTACATTTGTGTAAATAATGTCATTCTGCTTCGTAACCAAGGTTCAAAATATCAAATAACCATGTGAAAAGAGGGAACTCAGAGAAATACAGGCTAAGAAAAAAACTATGTTCCCCTTTTTTTCCCTAAAGTCTGTGCTGTTTTAGGTCCCAACATGGCTTCAGTCCTGTTTGTTGTAACACCAAGAAACATGCTGTCTGTTTACATGTGTAATGTGCTGCACACAGCTCCCCAGATCTCGCACGCAGAGGATCCTACTCAAGGGTTCAAGTCATACTATAAAGTTTCTCATACTTCTGGTCAACCTGGTGAAGATGCCTAGGATAGGCACAAGTAATGACCAAAAAAAAAAAAAAAAAAAAAAAATAGCTCTGACTGAAACTCTATCAACATAAGAGGTTTTTGGTTGGTTAAAATTTATTTTAAAAGAAGACATTGGACATAATGACTGGAATGAGAATATAGCAGTGCAGGGTCAACACTGACAAAGGTGACAAGTCTGATCTTCTTGTAGTTGGCACATGCCCTTGGCTGTTTCCCTCATGTTTCCAATCAGGTTTTGCTTAATCAACATCAGTCTCCCATCTGGTTTCCCTCACGCCTAGTGAACCGCATTCGCAGAGCAATGGGGGTGGTGGAGGGAGGCACTTTGTGAAACTTCAGTCTATTCTTTCCTGGGTTGATCTTTTCCTGGTCTCAGAGCATTGTGCTTCAACCATCTGAGCTAAAGTAACACAGAACTCGATATAATGTGAGAGGTATTTGAAACAATAAAAAGAGATGAAAAGAATCCTGCCCATATCTGATAACAATTTCTTTCTCTTTTTTTTTTATGCCTTTAGCGACAAGGTGCTGGGACAACCAATGGGAAAGACAAGACGTCTGGTGAGAACGGTAAGAGGACACGAATAGTCCAGCTACTTGCTCTTTTCCCATCTGCAGCCTGGGCACGCAGCAGGCATGGACCATGCCTTCCATCCAGATCAGCTTGCCATATGTGTCTGTGCATCAGTGAAGGGTGGAGTTTAGCAGTTCACCGTGGGCACCGAGGTCTGGTTTTGCAAAGAAAACTGAGCTAAATGCAGTGTTAAGAGCAGTTTCCCTCCCAAAGGAGGACTCCCATTTTGGGCAACATGATAATTACACTGCAAATATAGTTCTCTGCTTTCTTCATTAGGGTTGGTGAGAATCATCCAAGTTGTTGTGTGGATAGAATGAGATCAAATGAGATAAGTGCTTTGAAAACTGTGAAGTGCGCAGCTCCCGAAAGGATGTCTTAAGTCTCACTTCAGCCCTCGCCAGCACACAGAGCACAGCACTGAGCCCTGCGGAGGGGCTCAGCCAGTGAATGTTGCTGCAGCAATTTGCCAGCAAATAAAAATAATTATAGAGACAGGAGCATTTGCATCCTGTCTCTCCAGTCTCCATCATGGCATCGAATATAATGATCATTATATTTTTATGGGTCCAGAAACTGAGGATTGGCATGAGAGAGCTGGGATGTGCCCAGGAACAGGAGGAGCATGTCTCATGAAGGAAACAGAGCTGGGTAAAGCTCCGGGTCCCTACTTTAGCAGAGGTGATGGAGGACCAAGCCAAATAGTGAAAAGTCCCTGCTGTGTACCACCGGGGGGTTAGGACTATGGTATGGTTGTGGTGAGATTAGATTCTGGGTGTTCTTAGTCTTTATTAACTACAAAATGAACTCTCCTCCTTTTATGGAAGACTACACTTGCTTCCAACTGGATGGAATTTATGCTGGTGTCCACTAATCAAATTGTGGATAATGCCAACCTCAAATATCACCTGTACAAATTCCTTAGGGGCTTGAAAACCAGTCTGGATCCTCTGGTGAGTCTGAGCTGGGGCCTGAGCAAGACTCAAGAATGTTCCCCCATGCTGTGCTCCTCTGCAGACAGCTGACACTCATGGCCATTTAGGGCTGTCCTATTGGGCAGGGTCAGTGAGGTGACCCCTTGGGTAAATGGGTCATGTATTCATACCTGTCTGTTTACTGTAGTTCATTTCATTTCCACTGAACTTCACAATCTTAGGACCATAGAGTTTTATAGTCAAAAGACTTCTCAGAGATCCTCTACTCTAGTGGTTCTCAAACTCTTTTCTCTCATAACTTCTTTCCATTCTTAAAAATTCTTACAGACCCCAAAGAACTTTTGTTTATGCTAGTTATATCTATTGATGGTTGCCATGTTAAAAATTAATATGGAGAAATTTTAAAAAGGTTTACTTATTAATTCATTAAAAATAAAGTAATACTGGTTATATGAACATGCTGGAAGAAAACCCAAAAATGATATAAATAAACCTAATGCATGTTAACATAAGTAACAATTTTTTAATAAAAAAATTACATTTTATACAAAAATATTTAGTAAAAGGAGTGGCAATGTTTTGCATTTTTGAAAATCCCTTTAATGTGTAGCTTAACAGAGGACAGCTAAATTTTCTGCATTTGATCTGTTGCGATATCATGTGATATGTAGCCTTTGGAAAGTTCCACTGTGCACTTGTGAAAGAATGAGATTTAAAAAAGCAAATAACATCTTTAGATCAAACTATATCTTTTGCAATAATAATATCTTTTATAAAATCAAAAATGTTTTTAGTCTTGCTGGCTCCCTCAAAGAAGGTAGGCACCCCCAGGATACCTGGTCCACACTTTGAGAACTACTGCTCTAGTAAAACTCCCATGTTATGCCTGACATATTATGTATGATACATGTATGTGATACTTTATAATAAAATTACATTTGTGCTTTTGACTCTAAAAAGGATCAAAAACAAAAACTAGAATAGCCCGAGAAAGATTGGGGTAAAAAATGTCTAAAAGTAATCTAAAAGATATTTTCCTAAAGAATCTAAGTTGGTTAATTTCTTATTCTTAAATGTCTGATATGAGAAGATCATCTTGGAATTTCTGTTTTAACCTAATACTACATTCCATTGAAATTCAAATTATTTTACTCTCATCACAGGTACCTAGAGAGATCTATTATGTTAATGTATATTTCCTATTAATATTAAATGAAGCTGCCTACGTGTATTGAAGGAGCAAGGACCCATGTGAATAGAAATATGAAGTATAAAACATCAAAATGTTATGAGATTTGGGTAGTTGTCAATCATAAAATGAATATTCCCAAATTTCACTAATCGTCCACATAAGTCAGAGTGTTCTTATTCCAAATATTATAAATGTAGTTGCGATCTCCACTTAACTTGTCTATGTAAAGCAATGAAGACCGTGGGAGTGAACTATTGGTGCCTTGAAATTACTTAAAACTTCAGAGGGTATTTGAGTTCCTGGGCTCTCCTGCAATTTTGTTACATTAAGTATTATCCTGAGAGTGCCACTGGGTGGGAATCATGTTTCCTGTAGTCTTAAGATCTATGTAGTTGCGATCTCCACTTAACTTGTCTATGTAAAGCAATGAAGACCGTGGGAGTGAACTATGGGTGCCTTGAAATTACTTAAAACTTCAGAAGGTATTTGAGTTCCTGGGCTCTCCAGCAATTTTGTTACATTAAGTATTATCCTGAGAGTGCCATTGGGTGGGAATCATGTTTCCTGTAGTCCCAAGATCTATTTTTTTTGTTGTTGTCATCGTGATCTTAATGGATGTGAAATATGACACATTTCCGCTCCATACTATCCAGAATGCCCCTGAAGTCCTCATTCTCCTGAGATGTCATCCTCTGGATACACAACCCAGCAAATCCAGATGTTCCTTAGGGTGCTAGATTTTGTTGTGTCATCTGCAGTATAAAAGCAGGTTTTTCATATATATAAGGGTTATAATTTTTTTAATTTAAAAAATAAATTAATTAGGACTTGGTGGTTCAGAGATTTTCATTCCTGGGAGAATAAAGTATATTTGTTATTTGATTAGTTAGGCCAAGGATTCCATTTGTTTCTTGATAGAACTATCTACTTGAGTGGAACAATAGTTCATACATCTGGTTACAAATCTCTTTATCTGGCTTAGCCAACTAAATTAAATTCAAACATGTTCATATGTTTAGATTATTCACAGCCCCAAAATTTTTTGTGAAATGATAACATCATTGGGCATTTTTGATCTGTATCTTGATACTGCTCATCCAGAGAGATTCCACGAGTTAAATTTCTTTATTGATGTACAAAAGTAGAGAAACACTAGAAGAAGATTGGCTGCTGGGAGACTTCCAATCTGAAGGAAAGATTTATGAATAATAAATCTCCTGATGGAGCTTTCTTTCAGAACTTGGAGGCTTACCCAAGCTCAACTGAATTTCTAAAACTGGAATGGAGTTTTTGACTTAGTGGCTGTGATACATTTGTTCCAAAAGGCTCTGTCTTTGGGGGGTGAAAGGTGTATGAATACACCTGATTTTAAGAAAAGAATCCCCTCAATTCCAGACTGTAGCTAAATGCCATGGAGGGCTCCTGTAGGCTTTAGTGTGGTTCTTGGAGGTATGAGTATGCTCACAGAAACTCAGACACCGTGCTTGAATATGTGCGCCCTTTCTGTGGGAAGGAGGTTGTGGTTTGAGAAGTTTCTAGTAGGTTGCGAGATATTCTAGGGGCACTTATGATTTAGGTTGATTTGATATGATTATATGACTGTTAACAATGATTATGGCAAAATGTTGATGTACAGTAGCCTGCCTCCCCCATCCTCGGAGGATACATTCCAAGACCTCCAGCATATGCCTGTGATAGTGGATAGTACCAAACCCTGTTTCTGTCCATTGGGATCCCTTTCTGTTCCTGTCTTCCACCCACAAATTTGATGCCTTTTCCATCTTAACTAAGCACTCATCACACACCATGGCTGTAACTCTTGCAGTCTGAGATGTGAAAGCAAAACTAGTGTAAATTTTTTTTTCCTTCTTCACAATTTTATGGATAGAAGATGTGTTCTCTCCATAGATCTTAGCAACCTCAGCATACAATTTTTGTTTCTTTCCTCAAGTCGAGAACTTTCACCTTTTCACTTAAAGAAGGCACTTTAAGGCTTCTCATTGGCATTTCTGAATTGTCAGCATCACTGCTCTTACTCTTTGGGGCTACGATGAAGAAATCTTTCCTTCAGATTGGAAGTCTCCCAGCAGCCACTTTCCTTCCAGTATTTTTCTGCTTTTGTATGTCAGTAAAGAAATTTAACTCTTGGAGTCTCTCTGGACGAGCAGTATCAAGATATAGATCAAAATACCCAACAATATTATCATTTCACAAAATATCTTTTGGTTGTAAATAATCTAGAGTTACGAACATGTTTGAATTTAAATTAGCTGGCTAAATCAGAAAAAGAGATTTGTAACCAGAGGTATGAACTGTTGTTCCAGTCATGTAGATGAAACAAATGAAATCCCTGACCTAACTAATCAACTAACAAATGCTCTTTATAAGGGTCACTTGAACATAAGCTTGTGACACCATGACAGTGGATCTGATAACCAAGAGGGCTACTAGGTAATTAATGGGTGAGCAGTGTCTACAGAGTGGATACAGTGTCTACCGCGTGGATACAGTGTCCACAGCATGCATAGTGGGGATGGAGTATATACAGTGTGAACACAGTGTATACAGAACGGATACAATGTATATAGTGTGGATATGCTGGACAAAGGGATGGTTACATCCCAGGTGGGACAGCAGGACAACATGAAATTTTATCATGCTACTCAGAACAGTACACAATTTAAAACTGATGAATTGTTTCTTTCTGGAATTTACCATTTCACATTTTCAGACTGTGGTTCACTGTGGGTAACTGAAACCTCAGAAAGCAAAACCACCGGTAAGGGGCGGGGGGGGACTATTGTACAGGATGTTCTCTTCTCCCTGTTTTGAATAAAACAAAAATCATAGAAGTTTAAGTTTATCTCACCTTTGGATTTCAAGGAAACATGCACATATATACATACACAGAGTAATTTTCTTATTTTTCTGCTACCAAGCAGGTGGAGAGACTGACAGAGAAGAACGTGTATTCACTGGCAGATAGAGACATACACTATCATTAAACTGAGTGTGATTTTTCAAATAAGAAATAGAATTCAAATATTTATTCCCAAAGCACTTTAACTTCTCCCCAACCTCTCTTTGGCTCCACATAACCTGGTAGAAACCAACACTTTTTCTTGTGGTGTTCTTGGTGCATGGTAATCTTTCAAGACCTGCACATCGACCACACAGATTTTGCCTTGGATACACTTAACCGACCACGCTCCTTGGTTTGTAGAAGCGTGTGGAGGGAGGCCTCGTGTGTGAGGGTGGACCATCAGCTGGAGTTCTTACCGATATTGGGTCCAGGAACAAAGGACAACTGAGCTCTCATCGCTGTGCTCAAGAGAGAAGGTCTGTTTCGGCAGAAGACGCTGCCTGGCTGATCTTGCGTGTGTGAGGGTGGACCATCAGCTGGAGTTCTTACCGATATTGGGTCCAGGAACAAAGGACGACTGAGCTCTCATCGCTGTGCTCAAGAGAGAAGGTCTGTTTCGGCAGAAGACGCTGCCTGGCTGATCTTGCACCTGAGCACAGCACAGCTGAGATGGAAGGCAAGAGGAAGAAAAGCAATTTCTAGAAAGGCTACAGAGGGACCAGGCCCTACAACTGGGTATGGCAGTGACGGGGCTCTGTTCTGCTTCAAATATAGGATGAGATCAGATCAGAGTTTGAGGACAGCTAGAGGGAAGACCAAGCAGTCTGCTACTCAGGTTTTCACAGTTTATATGAGCTGGTATGTCCAGGTGTCTGGAATCCAGCGGGACATGAAGCTCTAGTCCATGCCAAGGGCCTAATATGCCAGTTCTGCATAAATCTTAACAGTTTAGATGAAAATTTACATGCTAAGCCAAGCCTCTTTGATGAGAGACAATGCCCACTTAGAATATCGAGCTGTGACATGTATCACATGCCACTTATAACTTTCACAGACTGCACCTGGCCATGGAAGAAGCACCCCCATAAAGTTATCAATCTCCAAGGTGTGCAATGTTTGCTGGCTATAGAGCTCTAAATCTGTTTTCTGCTGGTTCGATGAAACCATGAGCTGCACAAAGCCCAGAATCCATCTGCACTCGTAGATTGTGGAGCTGCTCTGAATACCACAGACACACAGAACTTACAAGGTGAAAATCAGAGGACTCTGGTCTTCATCTGGGATCTCTTGGCCCTTTACTGCCTCCTTCTTCTCCCCCCGCCCCATATTTGAAGGAACCAGAAGAAACAAAAGCAAGCAAACAAACAAACACAAAGCAAGAGTGGCTGAAACTTAGGAGAGAGTTTTTTGTGTTATTGGCCCCAAATACTCTAAAGAATCTATATTCCAGAAGGAAGAAAGGGACACAGCGGTTATTTCTGCTATTGACCCTGAGGCAGAAAGAATGAAATTAGAATTGCTCATTAATCCAGGCCTTTAAACCATCAGGGTTTCAAACAAACCTGGCCAAAGGGTAGCATTGTTCGACAAGTGAGTCCGTTCTGTGTGAAGGTTATTGGGGGGATTAGTGCGGCAAGGGATTTATTACTATCCATCTCTGCTGTAACAGTGGCTTGTTTCCTCTGTTTCCCTTCAGGTTGAGCATTATAATAACTTCAATGAGCAAGTGACAGCTTGGGTAAATAGGAGGCTTCTCATCCACCGTCTCTGGAGTGAACATGTTCGAAGCGTTGTCCACAGAAGTGGGGATTTGTACCTGTGCCTGTTGTAATTCTTTACATCTGCACAGATTTGCATTGTTTAGGAATGCTGTCCTACACTGTCTTCTCTTTGATTCTGTGACAGCCTTGTGAGGGGCTAGGGAGGCTGTCTCAGGCAAGGTTCCCTGTGAAGTCACGGAATTTTCCCAAGATCGCATAAATAAGAAGAGGAAAGTTTTGGTCGTCTGGTCCACAGTACAAACACATCAGATTATCTCTATTTACTGTGTCTCCTTAGTCCCCTCTTGAGCAGAGTTTTGTTTGTCAACTGGCAACTTGTGTAGGGCTGTTGTCTGAACCCACAGGACAGAATGAGGTTAATAAGGCTACATCGTGACCAAGCCAGAAACTGTAGACGCAACAGCATCATTGTCTATTTAATCAACTAAGTTTACTAGTCCTGGGCAAATACATGTGATCTCAGACTAATCACAGGACAGCAACATTAATTCTCAAAATTAAAACATTGAAGCAATATACTAATTTATAGGCTTATCCACATTTCCTCTCCCTCCCCCTTTCTCCACTCCCTCCCCTGCCTTTCTTTTCTCTCCCCTCCCTCCCTCTCTCCCTCCCTCCCTTCCTTCCTTCCTTCCTCCCTTTCTCCCTTTCCTTTCTTTCTTTTTGAAATTGAACATTGGGTAATTTTGGACCAGCTGAAGATAGACTTTTATTTCATATCATAGAGAAAAGGCCTGCATGCCTCAGTGAAAAACTGTATTTATAAATTATGGAAAAGATTTGCCCTTTAAGATCTTTTTAAGCCCATGAAGTAGTTCAGGTGAATGTTGATCTTTCTATCCTTTGGAATCCTGCCCTAGTCAGGAAATATGAATGTTTCAGGTTCTGCTTATCAATTATTTGTATGGAAATAGTATTTGTAACATGCTTGAAAACATTTTGCTCTTCTAAGTAGGTAAAACGCTTGTAATCCTATTTATAGAATTAATTTGCACAGCAAGCAGTTTTTCAGAAGTGAGAGTCAACTTGAATTTCAGCCTGGGCTAAATGATAAGATGATTTCAGTTTGTAAGTTTCGTATTTGTGAGCTTCATCTGGGATTTCAAAGCATGTAGAAATGCAAATATTCCTCCTTGGGAAAGGATGTACTCTGAAGATAGAGTGGGACGAATTGGCTTCCGATAGTGGATCTATCTTCCTCTCAGGCTGGATCTGTTTTCTCTTGCAAATTGCTCAGGGAAAAGGAAGACTCTCTGTCCCTGAGCATGTCTCCAGAGTATCCTTAGAGCAACTACAGAACTTGCTTCCTATCCCAGGGCAGAAGTCTCCTAGGGTTGCACAAGAAAGCTCTCTGTGATCTAATCTAGAATATACCCTGGGGAAAGCATGTACAGACAGTTTTGAGCTCATGTAAATTCCACTCAACTGATTTTCTTCCAGCATTCTTAATCAGTGACAAGTTGGAGTGTCTAATCAATACTAATTAATTGTGAAGATTTGGCTCAATTCTTTGGACTATTCAGTCAAGAAACAGTTCTATATTGCTCCCCGTACAATATTTCATTCCCTAAGTGAGACTACCCTTGTTTTCAGGAAGTGACCACTTTTTATTAACTTTAGGCAAGTTGAGAACAGATTTGGCTCTGAATCATCTTTTTAAGAGTTACTGCAAAATGTGATAGTGGATTTTTTGGCACTGTGCTAAAACCTAGCAGACTGGCTGGTGTCACTGCGGCATTGCCTCATGGTGGGCAGGTGTGGCAGGTGCCTTGGACACTTGCTTGGTCTGCGGAGTCACGAGAGCTGAGGCCTTGGGTCACTGCACACCAGAGTTTGTCTCAAGATCAGAGCAATTCCACCCAGCCCTTGCCCTAGAAGACAAGACCCCAACACATCTATTCCCAATTGTTCTCTGTTTGCCACCGCCAAGGACAGGGCCAGCTGTATCATTTGTAAGGCCCAGTGAAAACTGAAAAGGCAAAGCTGGGCTTCTTGTTAAAAAATTATTAAGCAAAAAATTAAACTATGCCTTTCTGAGTGGGGGCCTGGTACACTGCCTGGCTGCCCGCTTGTGAAGCCAGGCTGCAAAGGGGCCACTGAGTCTTTTTGTTTGTAAACAATTAAGCATGTATCGTTCAGTTCACAGTGTGTTTTCTGCCCAGCACTTCTGAACTACTATCTTGATTTAAGCACGGCTGGTAGATAATTGGAAACTTTCTTGTTTCAAAAATTAATTTGAATCTAATTAACTTTCCAAATAAGAGGCATAAAACTTCCCTGCTCTTTTTATTTTTCCTTACTCTTTAATGGACTTGGACAAAATTCCTGGATCACTTTAGATATTGATTGTAAGTTTGTGTGATTTCTAGCATTGGATCATACTTTGTAGTGGATTAAAGGTGGCTACAAATTCTTTGACACATGGAGAGGGAGTTCTAAGCCCCCTCTCTTGCATATCGGCAGGCTCTGTGACTCTGTAGACCATTTAGACCAGTATAATGTAGCAGAGGGTAGTGGATTAAAGGTGGCTACAAATTCTTTGACACATGGAGAGGGAGTTCTAAGCCCCCTCTTTTGCATATCGGCAGGCTCTGTGACTCTGTAGACCATTTAGACCAGTATAATGTAGCAGAGGATGCTCAGGGAAAAGGAAGACTCTCTGTCCCTGAGCATGTCTCCAGAGTATCCTTAGAGCAACTACAGAACTTGCTTCCTATCCCAGGGCAGAAGTCTCCTAGGGTTGCACAAGAAAGCTCTCTGTGATCTAATCTAGAATATACCCTGGGGAAAGCATGTACAGACAGTTTTGAGCTCATGTAAATTCCACTCAACTGATTTTCTTCCAGCATTCTTAATCAGTGACAAGTTGGAGTGTCTAATCAATACTAATTAATTGTGAAGATTTGGCTCAATTCTTTGGACTATTCAGTCAAGAAACAGTGCTATATTGCTCCCCGTACAATATTTCATTCCCTAAGTGAGACTACCCTTGTTTTCAGGAAGTGACCACTTTTTATTAACTTTAGGCAAGTTGAGAACAGATTTGGCTCTGAATCATCTTTTTAAGAGTTACTGCAAAATGTGATAGTGGATTTTTTGGCACTGTGCTAAAACCTAGCAGACTGGCTGGTGTCACTGCGGCATTGCCTCATGGTGGGCAGGTGTGGCAGGTGCCTTGGACACTTGCTTGGTCTGCGGAGTCACGAGAGCTGAGGCCTTGGGTCACTGCACACCAGAGTTTGTCTCAAGATCAGAGCAATTCCACCCAGCCCTTGCCCTAGAAGACAAGACCCCAACACATCTATTCCCAATTGTTCTCTGTTTGCCACCGCCAAGGACAGGGCCAGCTGTATCATTTGTAAGGCCCAGTGAAAACTGAAAAGGCAAAGCTGGGCTTCTTGTTAAAAAATTATTAAGCAAAAAATTAAACTATGCCTTTCTGAGTGGGGGCCTGGTACACTGCCTGGCTGCCCGCTTGTGAAGCCAGGCTGCAAAGGGGCCACTGAGTCTTTTTGTTTGTAAACAATTAAGCATGTATCGTTCAGTTCACAGTGTGTTTTCTGCCCAGCACTTCTGAACTACTATCTTGATTTAAGCACGGCTGGTAGATAATTGGAAACTTTCTTGTTTCAAAAATTAATTTGAATCTAATTAACTTTCCAAATAAGAGGCATAAAACTTCCCTGCTCTTTTTATTTTTCCTTACTCTTTAATGGACTTGGACAAAATTCCTGGATCACTTTAGATATTGATTGTAAGTTTGTGTGATTTCTAGCATTGGATCATACTTTGTAGTGGATTAAAGGTGGCTACAAATTCTTTGACACATGGAGAGGGAGTTCTAAGCCCCCTCTTTTGCATATCGGCAGGCTCTGTGACTCTGTAGACCATTTAGACCAGTATAATGTAGCAGAGGAATGCATGTCAGTTTCTGAGCCTGGCCTCGAGAGACTGGCAGCTTCCACGTCCCTTCTCTGGAACACTTGCTTTGGAGGAAGACAATTGTCATGTAAGAAGTTTGACTACCTTGAAATGGTCATGCTGTAAGGAAGCCCAAGCTAGCTATGTGGAGCAGCCACACAAAGACATGCCATACAGCTACCCACTGTGCCAGCTCTCTCAGCCAAGTGCCAGGCATGTGGGTGAAGAACCCATCATATGGTCCTGCCCCAGGACCGTCTGACAGCAGCTGCCTGGGAGACTGCAAGCAGGAAGTACCCAGCCGAGCCCATCAGCACAGACCTGGGGGAGAGATATTGTGTTTCAGTTGCAAAATTTAGTGATAATTCATTCCGTAGCAATAGATAACTGGAACATACCTCAATCTCTCGTCTTTGCTAATCTATCTGTTTTCCTCCTTTTATTCCATACCTCCTATAAGTGCATCCTGGATTGTTTTCTATTCTCTGCTGGTTAGAATGTAATCTCTCCAGGATGCGGACCATTTAATAACCAGAAAAGAGATGTTGCAACACAATTCATGGAATAGCCACTAAGTACCTACTATGTACTAGACACTGTAATTGAAGCTGGTGATAGAATATTTTAAGAGAGGGATATTTAATGCAAGGGATGTGGGTAATCTCTCCAGGATGCGGACCATTTAATAACCAGAAAAGAGATGTTGCAACACAATTCATGAAATAGCCACTAAGTACCTACTATGTACTAGACACTGTAATTGAAGCTGGTGATAGAATATTTTAAGAGAGGGATATTTAATGCAAGGGATGTGGGGTAGGAAGTCCTTAATGACAAACCTATCAGTTGTGGTTCTGGGAGGAAATAGTGGGTACATTCCAACTGGGTAATGTGAAGAGAGTTCACTACAAAGAGACCATTTATTTGCAAAGGCATCTGCAGTGTTTAGGGAAACTCACAAAGGATAGTGAAGCATCTGAGACTAGCAATGGCAGGGCCTGAATCCCAGAGATGGTTACCTGGAAGGGCAGCCTGACAGGGGCTGTGGCCTTCTGTGGATGAGCACAGGTGAGCTGCACCAACTTTGCAGAGACTTGTAGGGTTGCTAGATTTAGCAAATAAAAGTACAGAATGCCCTCTTAAATTTCAATTTCAGATAAACAAACACTTATTTATTTATTAGTATAAGTATATCCCATGAAATGTTTGGGGTATTCTTACACTAATTTTTTTTAAACTCTGAAATTTGGATTTAACTGGGCATTTAATATTTTATTTGGCAATCCTAGCAGAGAAGGAAGCAAGGGAATAAATACTCAGACCTCTCTCCTTCTGGCTTCTGATCACCTCTAGGGCCACCCATTGGAAAGACCCAACCAACCAAAGCCACAGAGCAGTGGTTAGGTGGAGCAGAAAGAGGGTGGAGAGTAAATTTAGAGAGGCAAGAGATGAAAAATTACATTACATCAAGGGCCCTTTTCTATTCTTGCCAGAGCACTTCTTTCATAAAACTTTTGGGTCAGGTCATCCTGGGCCCCTCTCAGTCCTCACTAATTTAAAAAAATGTAGCCTATTTTTTTTTCTAATTTATTTTTTATTGGAGCATAATTGATTATACATATTTGTGGGGTACAAAGTTGACTATCAGTAGTTGTGTACAATGTGCGATGGTCGAATCAGGATAGCTAGCTTATTCATCATTACAATACATAATCATTCTTGTGTTTGTTAACCAATTTCTCATTAATTTCCCATCAACCCCCCCTCCCTTATCTTCCCTCTTCCCACCTCTAGTAACCAAATGTAACCCACTTTACTGTGAGGGCAACTTCACAAAAACAGAACAGGAAAGATATTTGGATAATATTCTGGATCGGCTTCAGGAAAGAGAAAAAAAAAAAAAAAGAAAGAAAGAAAGAAAAGTGTCCACTGATATCATCCTTTTATTTTAACTATGTAGTGTCATTGGCTGGCTTAATATTTTTAAAGGAAGGAAAGCGGTCAGACCTATTTTTGAAATATGACATATTTGACATTCCTAGAGCAATTAAGCTGTCCCTGTGAAGATGAATGTGTGTTCTCCGCAGTCAGCTCGAGCCCCTCATGCCTCCTCAGGTGTCATTCAGGGAAGTGGCCAGAGAAAGGGGAATGTCATAGGAAGGCAGCCAGGAAAGGGGGTGTGGGTAGTTGCAGAGCCGTGCCCACCTCCACCCAGTCTGAACGAAAAGCCCCAGTGGACCTCAGGCAAGCTGGGAAATGGAGGCAGAGCAGGTTTGGCTTCCCCAACTAAGTCAGGTTTGTGGAGCAAGAGGGAGGAGGAGAGCAGCCGCCAGCCTCCTGGGATTTGGGGTCACCAGGGACCCAACAGGGGTGTGGTGAGGGCAGACACCTCCCATGAGCTTGGGCAGGAATCTACATACCCTTATGCTGTGGGCTTCCTGGGGGCTCACCAGGAGCTGCAGACTCTGTTCTGACTGAGTCGAGTCTGCAGGCGACTCACCCAGCTGCCCTGGCCCACCAGCAGCAGTTCCAGGTGTTGCCTGGGAGGCTGGAGTGGCTGCTGACCCTGCCTGGGGCTCAGGTGGCTGTTGGCATGGACGCAGTGCTGAGCTCTCCAGCCAGTGTTTCAAAAGAGATGCAGGCTGGCTCCCACCCTCCCGGACAGGCATCAAGGGCACCTTGCCTGCCTGTAGGAACATCTTGGATGCTCAGCTTCAGAAACTTGCATTCAACTTCAAAGTTGTGGCCGCAGATCTGCTTTAATGTAAACTGTGTTCTGAAACTTCAAGAAGGAAGAAGAATAATCAATATTGTGGGATTATTGAATTTAATATGCAATCGTTTATAGACTTCTTCCAGCATTAACTTGAAGAAGTATATACTATTATTATCACTTTACAGAACTCGCCGCTCGCTCTTCTGTTGCGTTCTCCACGGGCAGATCCTCCAGGCGCTTAGGCCGAGCGCTGCTTCCTCTCACCGTCTGCTGTTCAGTGCCACTGCTCTGTTTTCCTACCACATCGTTTCCCACATTCTCATCATGAGCAAGCAGCCTAATTATTTTTCATATCACTTGATTTAGCTTAATAAGATGTTTCAAAAATTATATTTCCCTTGAGAGTTGCTGCTGTCCTCTGACTAAATAGTAGATGCTCCGTATCAACCTGCT
Organism: Galeopterus variegatus; assembly: GCF_000696425.1. Taxonomy (NCBI): domain Eukaryota; kingdom Metazoa; phylum Chordata; class Mammalia; order Dermoptera; family Cynocephalidae; genus Galeopterus; species Galeopterus variegatus. The sequence continues at coordinate 30,330 of NW_007731719.1, forward strand.
GGGATTCCTTTGCGTTCTGGTGGCAATCTTCCTGTTCCAGCTGCCACTTCCCGTTTTCCTGTTGGGGTCTGGAATTGTGTTAGACCAATGATCAGCTGAAATATGTATTGATTGGATAGACTCAGATGGAGGGTGGGGGAGGAGGGGAATGGGGAGATAGCGATGTCGTCTCCATCATGATGTTTGGAGAAAATTCCTTCCAGTAATTTACGATTATGCTGCTGTTTTTGTGCTTGGCAAGTGGCTTCTTTAATATTTCTAAAGCACATTATTTTCTCTCTACCATTTTACTGTACCAGACCCTGAAGGTAATTGAAAATTGAACTGTGGGCTGGTGTTCATTTAGAAAGTCTCCTTGGATGTCAGAGAGATGCGTTAGTGGCCAGGTGCTGATGTGAGCCAAGCGATTCTCACCTCAACTTCTCCTGTTGCAACCAGCTTGCAGGATCCAAGTGCAACAGAACTGACCTCTGCAGGTGGCAGAACTCCCTTCCCACAGCAAGGTAGTCACTAATTGTGCTAACCACAGTTGGACCATCGTTCTTTTTGCCTCCAACATTTCTTAGATTTAGAGTTTTGGTGTTTCAAATGCAAACATAAACCTTTAGGTAGCTTGAATTGGTGTACACTCACCAAAAATCAATTTCCCACCAGTCCATCAAAAAAAACCAAAAGAACCGTTTTTATGGTGTGCTTTGAAAATGGGCTGGGTCATCAGAAATGGCTCTTGAAGATGCTTGTTGTAGTTTATAACTCATTTGCCAGTTGGGCAAAGAGCTCTGAATGTTCACCCCGGGTAGCTCTGAGCTCAGTAATCGTTTCATAGGAATTTCAAAAGATAACAGAGAAGGGTTTAGAATCAAACTTGTGTTAGGTTTATCTATGGGTCAGCTGACACCATGTTGCCTCTTCATTGCCAGCATTTTAGTGGATGGCTTTTGGGTCCTTCTTTGCTTTTTAGCCATTCCCCCAACTAAAGGGTTTAGAATCAAACTTGTGTTAGGTTTATCTATGGGTCAGCTGACACCATGTTGCCTCCTCATTGCCAGCATTTTAGTGGATGGCTTTTGGGTCCTTCTTTGCTTTTTAGCCATTCCCCCAACTGCAGAGGCCTGAGCCTGCTTGGATACAAGGCCTGGCTGGAAACCTATGTCTGACTCTCGGTTTGCTTGTAAATGGGTGAATCCAAAGTTTCCTCTGTCCCTGCCATTCTGTGCTTTGACCGTTCACTCCTGGTTCACCTGCAGTGAGTCATTTCATCATTTTGGGTCCCAGTGTCTTCATTGTGGGACGATGTTGTCATTAGGCTTTTGTCTAACTCTGACACCTTCTGATTCTGTGGCTGTCTCTTTTCTGGGACACTACAGGATGTCTGACTTCTTTTGATTTTATTTTCTGCACACAACAAGGAAATATTGCCTGTGAGTCCAAAGGGGACATAAGATGATTTTCCTTGGTGGAGGCAGTGGAGGGGAAAGAAGGTATAATGGACAGAATCTGAACAGGATTGTCACTGGCTGTGGACACATGATAACGGGTAGTTATTTTTGTTGAAATAACTATTTCAACAAAATAGATGAAAATGGGAAAATTCAGCCTTTTTTCTAGAAAAACTGCAATTTCAACTAGTGGACTGCTGAACATGGAAACAGGGCTTGTTTTCCTGGACGTTTCAGTTGTGTCCATCAGTTTTTCAAGGTGGCTGCTGGGCCAGCGACTGGCCTCTAGGTGAGCACAGGTGTGGACTACAACGGCCCAGTCATCCCAGAAACACAGAAGTGAGTACCCTCATTTCTCAGCAGTTGGCACAACTGAGAGTAAATTGTTACTGCAGTTTTGTAGCTGGGGGGGTGTTCCTACTTTCTTCCCAAACTTCACAATTGTTTCATTTGCAGGCCATGCCACTAGGTGCTAAGCATTATTGGAAACATGCCCAAGGTTGCTGAGGTGTACCCTCTTGCCCCATGGAAACTGAATATTGAATTACAGCTACTTCTTAAAAAACTCTCACTTACCTTTTCTATAAATCCAGCTAGTTGACATCCTGAATTATGGCCATGGATGAAGGAGTTGAACTTAAATTTTGAAATTAGGTTGTGAAAGAATAGCGTAGGGTCTTAGAAGACATCATGAGCCACCTTCAGATAAAATGTTCAATCTTACTCTGTTCACACATCTCAAAGTTGAACGAAACTTTTAATCTTGCCAATTACATATCTGGGCTGGAAACAGTCTATTAGGCTACCCTGGCCATTCACAGCTGGCGAAATATAACTCCCTGTTGTATATTTCCTCAGTTCAGCTTAAAATGACTTCAGCAAAAGGTCAGATGCTGCTGCTCCTGGGAGATGCTTCCATTCTCTAATAGACTGGTGTTAGACATTTTTTTCCCTAACATTCTATCCAAATTGCTTTCCCCTGTCAGTTTCTTGTTATCAGCTTCTGTTAACGCTCCCTTGAGCTACTGCAGCCAAAAATGGATATTTTATCTCCGTTTAAATTTTTGATACAGTAATGTTTCTGCTACCACTATTGATAATGAAAATGCTTCAAAAGATGATATTTCAATTGTTGGTCCTTTGAAAAATTATGTTTTTTGAAATACAATTTCAAAACTATAATTTTAGGTCCCATTGCCTGACACTGGAAATTTCTCTCTGTCTTTGGAATTCTTGAAAGAAATAAAAATACTCTGCTTTATTTTTGGTCTGTAAGAACTTTTTGGATGGGGAGGCTTCGATGGCACCTACGAAGGGCAGGGGCCACTGTGTCATGTAAAACAGTCCCTGGTTAAAGGGTTATGTAACCAGCTCGCATCTGAATTCTCCTGAGGAATTCAGCACCTGAACCACTAAGAGAGAAGTCTGGAGTTTTGGAACATTTTTGTGACCTGGGAAAGCATTTTGTACTCCATTTCTTTCTGGAATTAGTTGTCAGAACATTATTATTTGTTGCTTAAAGCTAAAACCCAAACCCCACTATTAGTTCATCTTTCTGAGTCCAGGGTACTATATGTGGGTCAGCTATCTAGTCCAGAATATCATATAACTTTATTCCTCCCTGGGCATTCAATTTTATTCTCTTTTTATAGACATGTGAACCCATCTTACTGGTAAGTAGACTAGAAGGTGGAAAGCTTAAGATGACCCATCTTTATAAAGCTTTTCTAACAAATGAGCAAGTGCCTGGCCATGAGCTCTTAAGACAGTGCCATTTTATAAAAGCAAATGGAAGTGATATATCTTTGCTTCAAACATAGGAAGAGAAGGGACAAGGAGGACCGTGGCTGTGGTTCAGGAAACCACAGTGTTTGGGGATTAACTGCCACAGGCTGGCCGTCCCTGGAGCCCAACACACATCTTTGTGTAGACACAAATACACATTTACAAACATTGGCACACGTCTCTGTGCAAAACCCATCGCTGTCCTTATGACATCTCAATAGAAAATGCTCAGTCATGTTCAGAACATTTGAAGGGTATTTTAAAATATGGGAAGCAGTGACATCTATTTCTGCTCCTCTGTTTTCTGGCTGTGCATCAGAAGTGTGGGGAGAGAAGTGAGGCTGATGGGGGAATCCGCGTTGGTGGCAGCCTTGTGTTTGAGATTTTGAGCAGGGGCAGGTGTTCATCTGCTTGGCCATGGCTGAACCTGGGATGGCCTTGGCTTTGGCTGTAGCTTTGCTTCACAGACCCACTGACAAGGTGTCAATCAGAGATTTGCACCCAAAGTCAAATTCATACACAACGGACCTACGTACTGAACGGTTTTGTGCATCCAAGAAAACTTGTAATCCCTGAAAAGACGCAAAGGAAAACACCCATCTACCTACATGAGAGGCGCAGGGACAAGAGCCAGAGTGGGAAGGTGTCTAGGGAGATAGTGCAGCCCAGCAGCTTAGCTGATAACCAGGGCCCAAGAAGAACGCAGAAACGTCTTCCGGGGATGGCACCAGATGCCCGCGTGCTGCTGGAGAAGGCACGTTAATCAGGCAGTGCCCCAGAGAGCACAGGGAAGGAGAAAAGGCCCAAAGCCCCGATGCTGAAAACAGCTCTCTGGAGTGTGTGCAGTGACTTTTCAACTCATGCTGGCCTTTGCTTTTCACGTCATTCTGGAAGCTGGACAAATCACTCCTAACCCCAGAGCTCTCGGCCTCTCACCCAACCTCTCTCTCCCTTCTGCAATGAATCCTGAAATGCATTCTTTCCCCTGTAAAATCAAATTCTCTCTAAAATTATGGGGTGATGCTGAAAACAGCTCTCTGGAGTGTGTGCAGTGACTTTTCAACTCATGCTGGCCTTTGCTTTCCACGTCATTCTGGAAGCTGGACAAATCACTCCTAACCCCAGAGCTCTCGGCCTCTCACCCAGCCTCTCTCTCCCTTCTGCAATGAATCCTGAAATGCATTCTTTCCCCTGTAAAATCAAATTCTCTCTAAAATTATGGGGTGAGGAGAGTTAGAAGAGACTCAGTGGGCTCAAGTCAGGTTTTTATATTAATTAGATTAATTGTTATTCCTTTGAGGCTACTTTAAAATGCCTTGTAATTATGGTTGCATTTGACTTTTTTTTCTATTGAAAACCAGGCAACTTTATGAAATTCTCTATGGTGGTGACATTTTCAGAGTTTAATCCTTTATAATTGGTGTTTGGAATTTTACCAATTGAGGGGCTAAAGTGAGTCCTAGGAGGTAGTGAGCACCTCAGAATGGTCAGTGGGTGCCTTGGAAAAGAAAAGCCCCAGTTACTCCAAAGCTATGAGAGGAAGAAAGAAGTGGACTGGGAGCAGAATGGATGGAGTGGGCTGAAATCTGCTTAGGGAAGACACTTCCTAGTTGCCACATCAGCTCACATTCATTTTCTGTATTTCCAGGCCCCTGAAAAGCCACACACTTTCAACAGCTAGAAAGGGATGGGTGTGGAGGGCAAAGCTGATGCTCCACAAGGAGAAAAAGATAACATGAACCAGGGAAGCCCAAGAGAGATGGTTAGCAGAGACTATTGAATATAAAGAAAATAATTTTGTAAAAAAATTGGGGTTTTTAATGTATTAAATGCTATGAAGAAATGACCGTCCATATTAGCAATCCGACAGATGTACATAGTAGCAGAAGAAGCACATAGTTAAGGGAAGAAAATGAACCCTTACATTGGACAATGATCTATATTTGAATTTCTGTTATCAGCTGGAAATGAAATGTTTCCAGATGAATTATAACTGATTATGACATATATGTAAATAGATAAGGTTTATCTACAAGAAGCTGAAAACCCCAAATAATAGCTGCTTCAACAGTAGAGAAGTTTGCTTCCCATAAAAGGAGTTGAGGTGGGTGGCTGGAGCACTCAGGGTAGTTTCAAGGAAAACCAGGCATCTCAACTGCTGTTCTGGTGTCCTCTGCATGAAACTTCCAACTCATGGTCCACTATGGCTGCTTGTGATCAGCCATTGCACCCACATTTCAGCCAGCAGAAAGCAGGTTGGGACAAGGGAAACGAGGGCGAAGGGTGTCTGTCAACTTCCTTTCTTTACACCTACATTATATTGACTGGAACTTAATCATGTGGCCAAACCCTACAGCAAAAAGATTGGGAACTTCTTCCTAGGTAACCACGTGCTCAGCTCCAAATCACGGGCTTTATAACTAAGAAAAAGGGGGTAAAAGGAGGCAGTGAGCATACTCAGCCACGACATATTTCTGCCGCTGGTGTTTCTTGAGCACTTCCGTACCTGGTTAGCTTGGCCAGCAGGCCTGCCTGGAGTGCTGGATGATTCCTTTGTTCTCTGTCCCCCAATCAGCCTGAAGCAGTTTTTCTTTGTCAGAGGGTGAGGAAAAGAAAATCCTGGCCTTTCTATGGTTTGCTGTTGGAGGGATAAAAGCTGATCCCTGGGAGGGAATTTCAGTCCTTTCCATGTGCTCAGAGAGGAAGCAAACATTGGGTATGTTATCCTTACCCCCACAAGGGTTCTCATTTATCCCACTTTCCTTCAAGTTATTCTCCAGTAAGTACTGAAGTATTTTCTAGGCATATGGAATGAAAGCTTGCAATCTGATTCCTAAAAGCACAGGATCACCCCCTTTCTTTATCTAATATTCCTCTCCTCCCCCAGCCCCGATGTAAGCTAGGCATGGCTGTAGCAGATGGCAGTGAAGACAGGAGTCTACTCTTGAGAAGTTTGGTAAAAGGGCTTTATTACAGGGTAGCAGCATCCTGCAGAATTTCTGGGAGGACGAGAACCCAGCCTGGGTTTTGTAGAGCCAGGAACAATGCACATGGAAGACACTGCACTACAGGATGGATCGTTCTAATAGAAACCCGACTGCCCCTAATGCTGCCTGGCATGTGGCACCAGGCAGTGGGTGTTGGATGTCCCTATGGCTGCCCCAGAGAAGCCCAAATCCTCCACCTCAGTGCTTGCCAGAAGGTGGGATCTTCCTGTGTTTAGCCACCCCAGCAGTCACTCCTGCCTTCTTAGCACCTACCTGGCCAATCATAACCCGGGCAGCAGATTCTACTCCCTGGACACCTGGGAACAAATTTCCTCCAGCTTCACAGCCTTGGTGGTAGAGGGAGAAGCTGGCAGGAGAGGGCACTGGGCAAGGCCATCTGCAGGCCGCCAGCTTGGGTAATACCCCCTGCGATTGTGGTTGCCCTGTACACCTTACAGAGCTAAGCCTTGGTGGTAGAGGGAGAAGCTGGCAGGAGAGGGCACTGGGCAAGGCCATCTGCAGGCCACCAGCTTGGGTAATACCCCCTGCGATTGTGGTTGCCCTGTACACCTTACAGAGCTGCCAGTGTGCAGTCTCTCCTTGTCTCTTTGAGAAATCTCAGGAAAAAACAAGCCTAGATTCACGTTCATCTCTAGATCAAATGATTTGCACCTCAGGAAGACAAATCTAACCACAATCAAGAGTCAGAAATTGAATTCAAGCCATCCCTAGTCAACCTGTTTCTCATTAGACCTCATCGCTTGTCTTTTTCTTCTTCTTGAAAATGTAGGCATTTTGACCAGAGTTACAGGCTAAATTGTGTCCTTCTCTTTCCAAATTCATATGTTGAAGCCCTAACCTCCAGTACCTTAGAATGTGACTGTATTTGGAGATAAGGTCTTTAAAGATGTAATTAAATTAAAATGAGGTCATTAGGGATCTGTCCTTATAAAAGAGGAGATTGGAACACAGACACACAGAAGGAAGACCATGTGAGGACACAGGGAAGGGATGGCTTCTACAAGCCAAGGAGAGAGGCCTCAGAGGAATCAATCTTGCTGACACCTTGATCTTGGACTTCCAGCTTCCAGAACTGTGAAAAAACTAATTTCAGTCATTTAAGCCACCTAGAGTGTGGGACTTTGTAAAGGCAGCTCTAGCAGACTCATACAACTAAGAATGAGTTTTGCCTTTCCAATTTGAAACAATTTTTTTTTCAATTATATTTATGTCTTTTTCTGTTTCTTTCCTTGGCTTAATGAGTTTGGAGGAAGATTCGATTGCATCTGTGCTCATTCTCTCCGATTGATTTGCACAGATCTGCACTCTCTTGATGATCTGATGCCACAGCTGGGAAGTCAATTACATAAGCCAGGATGCGCCTAGGTGGGAGCTACAGAAATGGAATAATTGGAAATAGCTGACCTCAAGGAGCCAAGTAAGCTATCACTTTTAGCTGACCAAATTAGGCTTTGCATTAACCAGAGCCTGATTGGAACAGCAGAAGACTGTCGGTTTCAGAACACCTCTATTTTAGGACAAAAATGAATTGCTGTCTCTTGGAAAAACCTGTGAGTACCAAAGAAGGTGGTAACCTGGTAAACAGAAAGTTAGAAGAAATGAGAATTGTGTTTTGATTTGATTTAGAGAACACAACACATGCAGAAAGTCTCCTTGCCTGGTATTGCTAATGCTTGACCTTGCTCATTAATCTCTGCTTCTTAGCAAGGACCTGGAAAATTGCAATTCTCTGCACCAGTAGCCCAGCTCAATAAATACGGAGGCAGCAGGCAGGAGTGAGAAATCCCTCAGAGCTCCAGTGCGGGCTTACTGGAATCCCACACTCCTGCCCAGCTGTGCACTGACCCTCTATAACTCAGGAGCAACCTGCCAAAGGACACTGTGGCCTCTGTGTGCTTATTTCCAGCTTTTTAAAGAACATATTGTCTTTGTTTCTTTATTGGTGTTTCACAAAATGTGATGCTCTGTGCCAGCATTTTAAAGTACTATGTGTGTAAATTCATTTTTATTATTTTTTTCTTGGGAGGAACTGACACTTTCCCCAACGCCAAATGCCTTATACTTTGGACATATCTTGATCCATTTTGAGGCTTAAGGAATAAAAATATTCCTGTTCTTACTTGCTTTTCTTACCTGTCTCTTTGGCTTCCCCTGCCTCAAGGGAAAGGGTTAGGGGTACGAGGCCACCCAAACTGGCTCTCCTTGGCCAGTAGGTGGTCTTAGTGTGGGAGAGGGGACCCCCAGCTGAGGGCACCCCAGAAAGTCAGTGCTCTGTTGATTAGCTTAATTATATTGACAGCAGCACAATGACAGATGGTAATTCTTTCAGAGTTTATATTATACTTTGAAAGAAGGCAGGGCATTCTCAGAACCTTGACATTAAAATCCCCCATTTGCAAGGCATGCTTAAGTTAAATGACTGTTATTTCTTTATGGTGTGCTAAAATTTAGGTCCTTTTATAGTACGCTATGTGCTATTACTCCTAATGAAGGAAAACTCCTACTCAGGACAATTATATCCCAGTTTACTGCTTATGCACAAATTTCTGATCTACAGAATTAGGCCTTAGGAGATAATTTGTTTTTATCAAATAAAGCTTAAAGGAGAGCTATAAATGTGTAAATGAAAGCCTTTAACTGTTGGTGAGTGTGTGGTGTGTATGTGAGTGTGTGTGGTATGTGTGGGGTGCGAGTGTGTGGAGTGTGTATGTGTGTGTGTAGAGTGTGTGTGCGGTGTGTGTGGGGTGCATGTGTGGTGTGTATGTTGTGTGTATGTGGTGTGTGGAATGTGTGTGTGGTGTGTGTGGGGTGCATGTGTGGTGTGTGTGAGGTGCATGTGTAGTGTGTGTATGGAGTGTGGTGTGTGGTGTGTGTGGTGTGTATGTGGCATGAGGAATGTGTGTGGTGTGTGGAACATGGATTAGTGTGGTGTGTGTGTGTGCACATGTGGTGTGTGTGGTATGTGGAGCATACGTGGTGTGTGGAATGTGTGGGGGGTACATGTGTGGTATGTGGTATGGGTGGCGTGCCTGTGTAGTGTGTGTATGGAGTGTGGTGTGTGGTGTGTATGTGATGTATGGAATGTGTGTGGTGTGTGGAATGTGAATGTGGGTGGTGTGTGTGTATTAAAACTAAAAGCTCCTGTGCTTGTGATTTATTGCCAGTATCTATAGGCAACGGCCAAACATAATCATAAACATGGAAGCAAATAGATTTGAGTTTCCTTTACCAAGCTTAGAAGTTAATATATTTTAGACTTATGCTGCCTTTTACACTTTTTTCCCCCTATCTTGGGCTATTGCAGGCTCTATGAATAGCTCTGTCATGCCTTGGATGACTTTTCAAATCTGTTAATCTCTAAGGAATTCGTGTTAATTATTTGAAGTCTGCCACTTAGACTGTGAATGAACAAATGAAGAAGGAAACTTTTTCAAAGTGCTGTTTCTCCTGCAGGAGGGCCCCTGCTGCCTCCTCCCCTCCTGGGCAGGGGGTTTTAGCCTCGCCTTGGGGGTGTGCCCCTCCAGCTGTCTCCTTCTGAGCCGCCTGACCTGAGCACCTGCACTCACGTGCACTCTTGACCTCCTGCTTTATTTGTGGAATCTGTTTTGTTTTTGTCGGATGGCATGGACTTGGGTGTTTTCTCTGCCCTCTCCCAGCCTCCAGAACAGCGACAGGTATACTAGGCATTCCAGACCACTTGCTGAATGGATTCTCCCAGCCACCTGTTAAATGAGCAGATTTTGCAAGTGGGTTGATCACATTATGTCATTATGTGTTTTACTTGGACCATTTAAGAAATGCTTTATTCCCAGATCTCCATTAACTGGTCCATACAGAAGTCTGTCATCTTGGCCTACATCTACGAGGTGAAAGTAGCACAACACCGCAGGATGAAAACAAGGTTTGGGGTGAGAACTGAATTCCCAGTCAGCCCTGGCCAGTGCTCATAAGGTGATCTTGGGTGGGACCCTTGTAAAACAGTGACAGTAAATGTTTCCTGCAGCTGTCATACATAGTTGTAGAAGTCAAGGCAAAAAACACAAAGCTGCTTTAAAATCTATAAAGCCCTAAAGTCAGTTTAGGTGCTGTTATGGGATGGACTGTGTCTCCTCTCCCACTCCTGCCCCCAAATTAATGTGTTGAAGCTCTAACCTCCAGTAACACAGAATGTCCGTGCTGGGAGAAAGAGTCTTTAAAGAGGTAACTAATGTTAAATACAGGCATTGGGGTGGGTCTGAATCTGATAGGACTGGTGTTCTCGTAGGAAGAGGAAGAGACAGGAGGGATGTGTGTGCAGAGGGAAGACCATTGAGGATACAGCAAGAAAACGCCATCTACCAGCCCAGGAGGGAGGTCTCATTGGAAACCAGCCCTGCTGACACCTTGACCTTGGATTTCCAGTTTCTAGAACTGTGAGAAAATAAATTTCTGTTATTTAAGCCACCCAGGCTGTGATATTTTGTTATGGCTGCAAGAGCAAACTAATCCAGGTGCTCAGTACTTGTTCAAGGCCTACAGGGCTGATTTGAGAAGCTCTGCCTCAGCACTAGACTCCGTGTTTATCAGAACAGATATATATGTTTTCTTTTCTTAACTTCTCAATATACACTGTAGTTGATTTTCATGTCCCTTTACCTGTTCCTCTTCTCCCCTCCTTCTCTCCCCTCACCCCCAACTACATCATATCTGTTTACTTGTCTTAACAAGTTCAAGGAATTGTTGTGATTGTTGTGTCTTCTCCTTCCTGCTACCATTTATTTGTTTGTATATTTATTTATTCATTTTTAACTTACACAAATAAGTAAGAACATGAGGTATTTCTCTTTCTGTGCCTGACTTGTTTCACTTAATATAATTTTCCCTAAGTCCATCCATGTTGTTGCAAATGGTAGTATTTCATTCTTTTTTATAGCAGAGTAGAATTCCATTGTGTAGATATACCATAGTTTCCTTATCCGCTCATCTGATGATGGACATTTGGGCTGGTTCCAACTCTTGGCTATTGTAAATAGTGCTGTGATAAGCATGGGAATACAGGTATCCCTTCGGCATGATGATTTCCATTCCTCTGGGTATATTCCCAGCAGTGGAATGGCTGGGTCATATGGTAGATCTATCTGTAATTGTTTGAGGAAGCTCCATACCATTTTCCATAAATGCAGAACCATTTTGCAGTCCCACCAAAAGTGTATGAGAGTTCCTTTTTCTCCGCAACCTTGCCAGCACTATCATTCTCAGTTTTTTAGATATTATCTATCCTAACTGGAGTGAGGTGGTTTTGATTTTCATTTCCCAAATGCTGAATGATGTTGAGCATTTTTTCATGTGTTGGTTGGCCACTCATATATCTTCCTTTGAGAAATGCCTATTCATCTCCTTTGCCCATTTTTTAATTGGGTTACTTGTTTTTTTGCTGTAAAGTTGTTTGAGTTCCTTGTATATTCTGGATATTAATCCTTCATCAGATGTATATTTTGCAAACATTTTCTCCCACTTTGTTGGCTGTCTTTTCACTCTTTTGATTTTGTCTTTTGCTGTGCAGAAACTTTTTAGTTTGATATAATCCCATTTGTTTATTTTTCCTTTGCTCATCTGTGCTTTTGGGGTCATATTCATGAAGCCTGTACCCACTCCTACTTCCTGGAGTGTTTTCCCTATTTTTTCTTTAAGGAGTTTTATTGTTTCAGGATGTATATTTAATTATTTAATCCATTTTGCATTGATTTTGGTATATGGTGAGAGGTACAGGTCTAGTTTCATTCTCCTGCATATGAATATCCAGTTTTTGCAACACCATTTGCTGAAGAGGCAGTCTCTTCCCTAGTGTGTAGACTTGGTGCCTTTATCAAAGATAAGATGGCTGTGGGTGTATGGGTTGATTTCTGCATTCTCTATTCTATTCCATTGATCCATGTGTCTGTTTTTATGCCAGTACCATGCTGTTTTGGTTATTATAGCTTTGTAGTATAGTTTAAAGTCAGGTATTGTTAGGCATCCAGCTTTATTTTTTTTTCAGGATTGCTTTGGCTATCTGTGGTCTTTTGTTATTCCAAATAAGTGTCTGGATAGTTTTTTCCATTTCTGAGAAAAATGTCATTGGAATTTTGATGGGGATTACATTGAATCAGTAGATCACTTTGGGTAATATGGACATTTCACAATGTTGATTCTTCTGATCCAAGCGCATGGGATACCTTTCCATCTTCTTGTATGGATATGATGTAGTTGGGGGGGGAGGGGAGAGAAGGAGGGGAGAAGAGGAACAGGTAAAGGGACATGAAAATCAACTACAGTGTATATTGAGAAGTTAAAAGAAAAGAAAACATATATATCTGTTCTGATAAACACGGAGTCTAGTGCTGAGGCAGAGCTTCTCAAATCAGCTCTGTAGGCCTTGAACAAGTACTAAGCACCTGGATTAGTTTGCTCTTGCAGCCATAACAAAATATCACAGCCTGGGTGGCTTAAATAACAGAAATTTATTTTCTCACAGTTCTAGAAACTGGAAATCCAAGATCAAGGTGTCAGCAGGGCTGGTTTCCAATGAGACCTCCCTCCTGGGCTGGTAGATGGCGTTTTCTTGCTGTATCCTCAATGGTCTTCCCTCTGCACACACATCCCTCCTGTCTCTTCCTCTTCCAACGAGAACACCAGTCCTATCAGATTCAGACCAACCCAATTTCTTTAATTTCTCTCAAAAGTGGTTTGTAGTTCTCTTCATAGAGATTTTTCACATCCTTGGTTAACTTTATTCCTAAGTATTTTATTTTTTTGGTAGCTATTGTAAATGGGCTAGCTTTCTTGATTTGTTTTTCTGCATGTTCACTGTTGGAGTACATAAATGCTACTAATTTTTTGTGTTGATTTTGTATGCTGCAACTTTGCTGAAGTCATTTATCAACTCTAAGAGGTTTTTTTTTTGGTAGAAGCTTTAGGCTGTTCAATATATAGGATCATATCACCCACAAACAGGGACAGTTTGACTTCATCTTTTCCAATCAGGATGGACTTTATTTCCTTCTCTTCTCTAGTTGCTTTGGCTAGTACTTCCAACACTATGTTGAATAGGAGTGGTGAGAGTGGACATCCTTGTCTAGTTCCTGTTCTTAAGGAAGCTTTTCCCCATTCAGGATGACATTGGCAGTGGGCTTGTCATGTATAGCTTTAATTGTATTGAGATACTTTCCACCTATACCTAACTTGTAGAGAGTCTTTATCATGAATGAATGTTGAATTTTGTCAAATGCTTTCTCAGCATCTGTAAAGATGATCATATGGTTTTTGTCTTTGATTTTATTGATGTGGTGTATCACATTTATTGATTTGTATATGTCGAACCAACCTTGCATCCATGGGATGAATCCCACTTGATCATGGTGGATAATTTTGCATATGTGTTGCTGTATTCTGTTAGCTAGTATTTTATTGAGGATTTTTGCATGTATATTCATCAAGGATATTGGCCTGTAGTTTTCTTTTTTTGTTCTATCTTTGTCTCGTTTTGGTATAGAATGAGTTTGGGAGAATGGCCTCTGTTTCAATCTTTTGGAATAGTTTGTAATGAATTGACATCAATTCCTCTTTGAAGGTTTAGTAGAACTCTGTAGTGAACTCATCTGGTCCTGGACTTTTCTTTGTCAGTAGATTTCTGATAACATCTTCGATCTCTTTTATTGTTATTGGTATGTTCAGATTTTCTATATCTTCTTGGCTTAGTTTTGCTAGTTTCTATGTGTCCAGAAATTTATCCATTTCCTCCAGATTTTTAAATTTGTTGGCACATAGTTGTTTATAGTAGTCTCTAATTATTCCTTGTATTTCTGAGGTATCAGTTGTAATATTACCTTTTTCATTTCTAATTTTTGTTATTTGGGTCTTCTCTCTTTTTTCCTTAGTTAGCCTTGCTAAAGGTTTGTCATATTTATTTATCTTTTCAAAAAACCAACTTTTTGTGTCATTGATCTTTTGTATCATTTTTTGAGGTTTCTATTTCATTAAGTTCTGCTCTGATCTTAATTATTTCCTTCCATCTACTAACTCTAGGTTTGGATTGTTCTTGTTTTTCTAGTTCTTTAAGGTGAAGTGTTAGGTTGTTTACTTACCATCTGTCCATTCTTCTGAAGTAAGTATTTAATGAGACAAATTACCCCCTTAGTACTGCTTTTGCAGTATCCCACAAGTTTTGGTATGATGTATCATTATTTTCATTAGTTTCAAGAAATTTTTTCTTTCCTGTTTAATTTCTTCTTGGACTCATATGTCATTAAGTAGAGTGTTGTTTAATTTCCATATGTTTTTATAGTTTCTAGAGTTTCATTTGTTATTGATTTCTAATTTTAATCTATTGTGATCTGAAAAAATACATGAGATAATTCCAATTTTTTTGAATTGTTGAGACTTGTTTTGTGACCTAATATGTGGTGTACTCTGGAGAATGTTCCACGTGCTGATGAGAAGAATGAATATTCCAAGGTTGTTGTATGAAATGTTTTGTAGATATCTGCCAAATCCAACTGGCCTAAAGTGTTGTTTAGGTCTTGTGTTTCTCTATTGGTTTTTTGCCTAGATGATCTGTCCAATGTTGAGAGTGGGGTGTTCAGGTCCCCTGCTCTTATGTTATTAGTGTCTATCTCATTCTTTAGGTCTAATAGTGTTTGCTTTATAAATCTGGCTGCTCTGATGTTGGGTGTGTATATATTTATGATTGTGATGTCTTCTTGATGGATAGGTCCTTTTATCATTATATAGTGGCCTTCTTTATCTTTTTTTATGGTTTTTGCTTTAAAGTCTATTTTATCTGATATATGAATAGCTACTCCAGCTTGTTTTTCATTTCTGTCTGCATGGTATATCTTTTTCCATCCTTTCATTCTTAATCTATGTGTGTCTTTATAGGTGAGGTGAGTCTCTTGAAGGCAGCATATTGTTGGGTCAATCTTTTTAATCCAGTCAGTCCATGTGTTTTGAGTGGGGAATTTAATCCTTTTATATGTAGAGTTATTACTGAAAGGTGTTGAGTTACTCTTAGCATTTTATTGATTTTTGTTTAGATGTCTTAAGTATCTTTTGTTCCTCTCTTTCTGATTTTCTGTTTGTCTTCTGTGTTTTTTGTTGTTTGGGGGTGGCAGATAAACTATTTTTTCTCTTTATTGTTAGCATTTTTATTTTACTGGTGGGTTTTTTCTTTCTTAAGTATTCATGGCAGTGATGGTTGTTTTTCAGGTACCAAACCCAGTACTCCCTTGAGAATTTCTTATAAGCTTGGTCGTGTGGTAGTGAACTCCAACAGTTTTTGTCTGAGAAATGTACTATTTGTCCTTCATTTCAGAAGGATAGCCTTGCTGGGTAAAGTATTCTTGGCTGACAATTTTTGTCTTTCAGTATTTTGAATATATCATCCCATTCTTTTCTGGCTTTTAGGGTTTCTGATGAATAGTCTGTTGTTAGACTGATTGGGGCCCCCTTATATGTGACTTGATGCTTCTCTCTTGAAGCTTTTAAGATTCTCTCTTGGTCTTTGTGTTTTGCCAGTTTGACTATAACATGTGTTGGAGAGGACCTTTTTGGGTTGAGTATGTTTGGGGATCTTTGGGCCTACTGAATCTGAAGATCTGTAACTTTCCCCACACCTGGAAAGTTCTCTGTTATTATTTCATTGAATATGTTTTCAATGCCATTTCCTTTTCTTCCTATTCTGGAATACCCATGGTTCAGATATTTGAGTGCTTAATGTTGTCTGTTATCTCTCTTAGATTTTCTTCAATTTCTTAAATTCTTTTTTCTTTTTTTTGCTCTTCCTGTTTTAATCCAAACAGTGCATCTTCAGGGTCAGAAATTCTTTCTTCTGCTTGTTCTAGCCTGGTGGTTAAACTCTGTGTTGTGTTTTTTATTTCATTGAATGAATCCTTCAGCTCCAAAAGCTCTGCGACTTCTTTTTTAGGGCATTGATTTCTTTGTACATTTCTTCTTTCAGGTCCTTTATATTTTTTCTCATTTCATTGTGTTGTCTAACTGAGTTTTCTTGTATCTCATTTAGTTTCCTTAGAATTGTTGCTCTAAATTCCTTGTCAGTCATTTCAAGGACTTCCTGTTCTATAGGATCTAGAGCTTGAGAGTTAATTCCTTTTGTGGTTTCATACTTCCTTGAGTTTTCGTATTTCTGGTATCTTTCCTTTGGTGTTGAGTCATTATGGCAGGGGATATCATGGTCCACTCGTTCCACCCTGATGACTTGCCTGGATCCTGAAGGGACTGCCAATTCTGGGCGGTGGGGACTGGCCTGAGCTGGGGGTCCCACAGTGTGTGACTGCCTGTCCCAGCATGGTTGTCTTGGGGCTTGTGGGCCCAGCAGCTTTTAGGCCTCTGTGGGTGACAGGGACTGGCTTGGGCTGGGGGTCCCATGGTCCTTGCCTGTTCCAGCATGGCTGACTCAGGGTGTGTGGGCCCGCTGGCTCTCAGGCCTCTCTGGGCAGTGGGGACTGGCCTGGGCTGGGGGTCCCACTGCGCCTGCCTGTTCCAGTGTGGCTGACTTGGGGCATGTGGGCCTGGTGGCTCTTGGGCAACACTGGGTGGCAGGGACTGGCCTGGGCTGGGAATCCCATGGTGCCTGCCTATTCTGGCATGGCTGACTTGGGGCATGTAAGCCTGGCAGCTCTCAGGCCTCTCCAGGTGATGGGGACTGGCTTGGGCTCAGAACAGATATATTTGAACAGAATTTTAGTGTATCAAACCATTTTTTCATTTTGTAGATTTTTATGTTAGTATTAAAGACTTGTAATATTCATTTGGGATTGTCTTCAACTGATAGTAGTTTTTTACTTTTATATTTATGATTCTCTATTTTACATTTCCCATCAAATGATCTATAAAAGAAAATCCACTTAAGTATACAAGGGAGGATCTATTTAATGCTCAATACAGAGTGGCTCTTATTACAACTACATCTTTAAGAAGGTCTAACTGAACATTTCTCTTAGAACATAATAAAACACGTAATAGCAGAGGCCACATCCTGTCTCAGGTTCTACAAGGAGGAGGCAGGATTTCAGGAAAATAGCATAAGAAATATCTATACTAATGCAAACTATAAACCCAAATAAATGCATTACTTCCTAGTGAGAGGTCATAGCAGTACTAAATCATGAGACTTTCCGATCCTCAGGGAGCATCATTTCTTCATATGCTTAGGCCATTGCAGGGCTCTGTGCCGTGTCATGGTGGTTTGATGAAATTTCTGCTCTGGGGGAAAAGCCTCATGGCTTGGGACTATTTTGTACCTGTGCTCCTTGTTGAGAAAGAGAGAGAGCACACGGTATGGTAGATAGATAGATAATGGACAGGTAGATCGATGAAGGGATAACAGATAGGTAATAGGCAGGTAGATAGATAATGCAGCAGTTAGTGAAAACTGCCTAGTCTGGTGGATTTTGATTTTCACTTCGAGACGAGGTCTTCCAGGTGATGGACTTGGCAGAGTTGGGTAAAGTCTGAAGGGCTTGTGGGGGATCCTGGCCCACCCAGGCACACAGGACACTGCAGTTATGGGGGCCCTTCTTCTCCTGAGCTATAATGATCAAGAAGTTGGGCTTCTCCTCATCCTCCAGTGGAGTTGGCAGTTGCTGTATTTTACATTAAATGAGCTAGTTGGTTTTAAATATCCCCCTTGCCATTTTCACGGTCAGCTTCAGACTTTCAGAATGTCTATACAGAGGGGGAAAGTATAGAATCCCAGAACCCTGGATAGATACAAATGATAACTGTGCAGCCCTGGACAATGTACAAGGTGCTTTGGTGAAATACTTGCTCAAACTGACAAAAAGCCACCATTGGGAACCAGGTGGCCAATGTTTTTTTCCAATTCAGCAGCAGAATCCTAAATAAAAATGTCAGGTGGAGCCGTCACAGTCCAGATATGAGCCATCAGACATCTTCATGAAGGAAGAAACAGGAGTATAAGGGAAATGGTAGTACTGCCACCTGGACAATAACCATGACACACTTCTATCTGTGGTGCTAATTTAGATATGCTGCTCTCTCCTAGATAAAGATGCTGTGCCAGGCTTCCAGTGTGTTCGTGCCCTACTAGCTACAGAGATTCGTGGGCTCTTCTCTGTGGCTGGCATTGCTGAGCTGGGGACATCCCTGTAAAAGCCCAGAATGTGCAGCCGCCATGCTGACCTGCAACGGCATGAAGGAGAGCGTCCCCCTGCTCTCTGAATCAGGCCCATGTGTCAGTGACTGTCACCACTGGGCAGACACAGGGACACTGAGGCCCAGGAACTACACCACTGCCCACACCCCTTCCACCTGACACTGCAGCTCCGTCCATGACTCACTCATTAGCCTCTGGGCTGTGGTTTAAGTTAACAATGAGATGTTGATCTGCACATAACATGGTGAGCCAGGTAGAGCAGGCTTTTAAAGAGCATCTTATTTCTCCATTTTCTAGATAAGTAAACTGAGAAACAGAGAAGCTAAGAACCTACCCCAGAGTCCCAGAGCAGTTGAAGTTGAGTGCCAGCTCCAGCTCTCCCCTGGACTCCAGGACTCAGCTGCTCATCCCCAGGAGGCTGAGGGTTGTCTGCTGGGACCTGAGGCCTGGGACACAAGACCTGTGTTTCTTTTATTCCCTGGCCGGGTGTTGGTGGCAGGCACTGTTCTAGGCTTGGAGGGGCTTAACCACCCCCTCACCCCTACAGAGCTCTGTGGCATGACAGCCCACCATCAGTGGAGACTGTTTGTGAGCCTCTGTGTCCACCCAGAGCTTCTCTAGCTCCACTGAGCTCCTACACACTCCCCTGGGGTCACAGTTGCTGGGTGCAGTGGCATAGGGCACACTGTGCCTCCCTGATCCCCTCAGGCTGGTTCTCTGCCCCTGGACACCTGTGTCCCCTTCTCTACCTGTCTTCCCCCATTAAACAATGCTTCCTGATGTCATTTGAATGTGGCCACATTTGCCATCTTCTTCACAAAGTCATCTGTGACTGTGCCCCTCTGGCTGGCCCCACAGTGGCTTTGGCAGAACACCTCCCAACCACACTCCCTCAGAGTCTTGTTGGGCTCTCCATGACAATGGTGGAGAAAGTGAGGTCAGGGACCCACCTCACAAATTGAAATCAAATGGTTACCTGCAGGGTAACCTGTTGTAGTTCTCCACATAAAAGTATGCTCTCGATAGCTGCCTATCGTAGTGCTAATGGACTCACTGCAATCAACGGTTATTAATTGATTACCTACTGTAAGACGGCCCATGTGCAAGCTGCTGGAATAAGGCAGAGGGAGTCCCTGCCCTTGTGGAGCTCACACTCTAGTAGGGGAGACCAAGGACAAAGCAGGGAAGGAAAGAAAAGAAGTAGAGTAACAGGTAGTGATTGTACCATAAAAACCCATAATGAAGGCTGAGGGGTGGGGCGTGCCCCTGTGGGGGGACATGTTCAGGGAATCCACCTTCCCAGGGTCCTCAGTCTCCCCAGCACACATGGCTGAGGGCCTCTCTGGGTATCAGCAGCAGAAAGGGCCCCATGGTGCTGCCAGTGGGCCCCCAACCTCTGCCCTAGACTGATGGGCATGGGCCACCCTGCATCCCGTGCTGATGTCACCATCATTTGGATCATATGAAGGGAACCTTGGAAGGCTCTGAGGTTCTAAAGAGCGGCTCAGCGGGGGGTGGGGGGCGTACCCGGCTCTCCTCCAGCACCCCTTCCCGCTTGGTGAGTCTGGAGTATTCAGGACTGTCCTTTCCTGGCTCCCAGGATCACATCGAGCCACCTCCAGGCCCTTAGATCATTTGCATTGAACCCTGTGCCATCGAATCTTATTAGTTCCCCTTCTTCACTGCAGGGGGTCCCTTCTTCTCTGGCTTACACATCCCTGGCTGGCTGGGTGGGAAGCACTCAGTGTCACTTCTGCAACAGTGGCAGACCTTCCCCAGGGAATGCTCTGCTCTATAGAGTAAACAGAAAGTAACAATTTTGTAAATATTAGTGGTTTCTTTCTCACATACTATAATATTTTTCAAATGAGGGAGGAATCAATAAATCACTTTTGACTTAAGATATGAGTTCAAGATATAATTGTAAAATTGATTTTTATGACCCTCCTTACTGTCTCATTATATATTCCCTAAATATACATAATTTTCTGCATCTTCAGTCATCATTTGTCAAAAGATAGTATTGTTGTTTTCCTCTATTATCATAAAAGGGAAAAGAGGAATCAGACTCTTCAGAAACTTCAGGGTTACAGCAACATTTTAAGTCTAAAAGAAAAATCTCCCATTTTCCTTTGAATCAGAGCAAATTTCCCCCCTTTCCAATCTCTATACAGTGGATGCAAGATTTCTCTGGGAGGAAAAGGATTTGGGACTGTAACCA
>NW_007731719.1:51979-53101 GCF_000696425.1 Galeopterus variegatus
CCACAGGAAGCTCCTACCCTTCCCAATAGTTCTACCCCTTAGTATTCTCTGAAGAAAGAGCTGCAACGTAGGCTGAAGTGAAAATGGCTACCCGATGCAGTAGCCATTTTCACTTATCCCCTGTATTATTTGGATTACAAAGAATGGCCCCCAAATATTCTCTGGACATTGGTGCACTCAAAATTTCTGCTCTTATGGGCAATGGCAGCAAATCTGAGATAGAAGAAAACAATTCTTGGCTTTAGGTCACCCCATCAGTCCAACAAGGCTTGAAAGCCAGAGCCAGCATACTGTCCTCCCAGGTGGAGGTGTGATTGGGGGGTCTCCAGGTGGAACCTGCTTAATCTGTAGAAAAATTAAGAAAAGTCACTTAAGGACCTGCAAAGGAAATATCATGTACCCAGATGCACCTGAAATAAGTGCCGATTCTCATCTATTTCTCTATCTATTACCTATCAAGTATCTATTTATCATCTATTACCTATCTATCATCAATTTGTCAACATCCATCCATCTATCAATATCCATCTCTGTATCGTCTATCCATATATCTGTCGATGATCTATCCATCTCTCATCTATCTACATATATCAATCATCTATCTGTCAGTGTCTATCTCTCTATCATCTATCTATCAATCATCTGTCTATCTATCTATCTGTCTGTCTGTCTATCTATCTATCTGGGGAAGGTCGGAGAGAAGGAGGAAGGAAAGAGATGGAAACAGAGGAAGCAGGAGAGGACTAGTAACCCCAGTGTCCTCCACCCCCTCTGTTGGGGCTGTGGTCTGGTTGCTATGAAGCAAAGTTACTGGGAAAGGAAGAGGATGAACCACGTTTATGTTGAATGATGAGCTCGGGCTGCCTGGTGCTGTCAGTATCCTTGGGTAAGGATTTCTTTTCTGCCTCAAAATGCCCCTGATTCTCCTGTCCATGCCCAGACTCCCGTACTCCAGGTGCAAGCCCAGGGTGGCAGTGAGGCTCTTGGCCCACATCCGAGGAGAGGTTGGAACTAACTCCAGGGCTTTATTTGTCACTTCGACCATAGACATGAGAGTTGGATCCCAACTCTGGCTGCACCTGAGAACCTTTTTAAAAAGGGTGGATGTCTGGTTTCCCCCCA
>NW_007731719.1:54741-56368 GCF_000696425.1 Galeopterus variegatus
AGAACGTGCAGCTGTGGCCATTCAGTCTCAGTTCAGAAAATTCCAGAAGAAAAAGGCCGGGTCTCAGTCCTAGTGGGAGAGCCCCTCCCTAGCCCACCCGAAGACACCTAATTCAACCATCATCTGTCAAAAAATTAAAAAAACAACACCCTAAAGAGAGGTCATTCACACACGATACACTAACACGCAGCAAACCTAAAATGCATGTACAGAAGCCCATGATATTTATACCCTCGTAGGAAGGTGTACACAGTGAAATTGTGTGTAGCTTAATCTCCCTGTTCAGCTCCTTTATCTTTCCTCCTGCAACCATCTTCCTTGATGTTGTAGTAAAATGGAGTTGAGTTGAGTGATTCACGTGTCTGTCTTCGTCTCTTTCTTTATATCAATCTGGGAAGTTACCCAGTGTTCGAGGTGACTACAGGCCAGATGTCTGTTTTCTTCTTCTCTCAAGAGTTGGAGATGTTAACACGGTGCCTTCTGTTAGCTTTTGTGCTGGGAATGAGTGATCCCTTCTCAGCCACGCCTGTCTCATTTGGAGAGCACCAACCGCTGCCTGCTGATAACGATATATCATCCTGTGGTGCCAAAGCATCAGAAGTTTCACTGGGGAATTATGACTCATTTGGGAGAAAAGGGGATGGGGACACATCTGTGTTTGGAATGTCACCCAGATTGACTCAGCAGGCCCATTTCAGATCTCTGAAGGCCCATACCGTTGGGGTCCGTTCTGCCTCTCACCTGCAGTTCTCTGCACCTGTGAGGCTCCAGGACGCAGGTGCGTTCTCTAGTCTCCCCACCTCCTCTATGCTCCACACTGTGATTTGCCACCTGTAAGGGTTATTTATCACAATGTGCAATTTGGAGAAGCTGTCTGGCTTCCCTCCCACCCCGACTTCTCCCCTGCAAATTTCACGAGTAAATTGCTTCACACACCCCAAAGAAGTTCCATAGGCAGCAAGAATAGGTCTTTACATGGAGAGGGCAGCTCCACAGAGTCAAGAGCCATCAGCTGGGCATGTGCCTGACTTGGGGCCACAGGTGGCAAGAGTCCCTGACCCCTAAGTTGCTCATGGCCATTGTTTGAGCATTGCCAGGTGAGAGCCTGATGTAGAAGTTGCATCTCTTCAACATTCTGAGGTGGCCCGTGACAGCACCATGTATACCGTGGGGTGTGGCATTTCTTCCCTTGCTGGTTCCAGCCAAAGATCAAGGTGGGAGTGAAGATGGTGGGAAAAGGAAGGAGGAATGGTGATGCATGTGCGTGTGTGTGTGCACACGTGTGCCTGGGTGTGTGAGCATAATGTGTGATGGAAGCAAGGCATGGGCAGGGCAGTGACCGGGGGTGGAGGTGACGTGGTTCCTCTGGCAGGGCCAGATTTGTTGTCACAATGGCAGCAGCAGAGAAAGATCGGTGCACTTGAGAGATTTACTGTCTCAAGACATCCCTCTGAAAATGTATTTATTGTCCTGTGTAAGAAAATCCCTTCCTGCCAGATGACTCCCTGTGGCTTTTAGGGACAGGGGAAACTCGTGGGTTTCTCTGGTCGATTTCCAATCATCAGAGAGATAAATAGGCTCACTTCAGCACAACCAGCCAGCGCTGGCTCTGTGAGGCTCTCGATGG
>NW_007731719.1:57330-60060 GCF_000696425.1 Galeopterus variegatus
CAGCAAACAGCAGGGGAAAGACTCCAATTGAACCCCCGTCAGTATGGGAATTGGGCATGCTGAGTTTATGGCCATTTGGAGCCAGGAGGAGGAAAAGTGGCTTCTGGTTCCAGGCCCTGGAGGACCTTCCCCTCCTGTGGACTGTAGTAGTCATCCCAGAGACAAGGAAGGGACTTGAGCAGATGTCCCGCAGGTGCCAGCAATTTGGAGCAGCACTAATTCAATTTTTGTTCACTCATATTTGTTGAACTCCTCCTGAGAGGAATATGTGTCTTCTGTTTAAGCCACCCAGTCTATGGTATTTCATTACAGCAGCCCAAGCAGACTAAGACTGGACATGACAGAGTGACCAAGGGACTCCACCTGGATCATTCACGATTTGAGTTGGAAGCAAGTGAAATCTCCTAAATGTGACATTCATGTGAATCTTCACCTTAAACACAAGTCCTAAATAGGCTGTAACTCTAAATACATCTCCCTCTTCAATATCCTCTTACAATTATACTAATCTATCCAGGTTGATCTTCAGGGTATATAAAATCTGTGCATTCACAGGTACAATAAGAGGCCCACAAGATGAAAAAAGATGACCCTATGAAGTTAAAGTCAATCCACCCAAAATAAATGACCTATGCATATGACCCCCCCGCCCCCCATGAGTTGGCCTCTCTCTGTTACTGCTGAGACTGAAATAATGCCCAAGCCTCCTTTGAAATACAGGGTGGATTATAGGAAGACAAGATGAGAAAAAAGGAAGGAGTTAAAAGTAGTGGGAAAGGAGACAAAATGATTGTTATTTACAGATGATAGAACTGTCTACCTGGAAATGCAAAAGAATCTACTGAGAAATGATTGGAGATTATGTAGTTCAGTAGGATGAATAGTTACAGAGCTAAATATAGAGAAATTGGGAGTTCTCTTAGATAACAGTAAAACCAACTACAGAATGCTTTAGGAAAAGATTCTACTTAGAAGGACAACAAAAACTACTCAGTACCTAGAAATAGAACAAAAATTAACGTGTTAGATCTTTATGAAGAAAATTATAAAGCTTTACTGAAAGTCATAAAACACTATAAAGATAATAATATAAAAACATCAATTCTCCACTCCCCTCCCCAACCCCAGTTTATTTATAAATCTAACGTAATTCTGTCTGCCCATGGATTTCTTTTCTTGGATTTTCTATTCTTAGATGTCTGTGAGACCTGAATATTTCTTTTTCTTTTCTTGTTTTTTTTTTTAGCTAGTGCAGGAGACCTCTAGGGGCAGACCTGTAGAGGGGGCCCTTTTGGCAGGCCAGGCTAGTGAGTCTGTTGGACAGGCCAGACTGACCCTTAGTGTCAGGGGGGCCCTTAGCATCAGGCCTGGCCAGAGCATGCCTTAGGGGCAGGGGTGTCCTTAGCAGCAAGTCTGGCCAGGCTATGGGCACCCTAGGCCTGGCCAGGCTAGGGGGGCTCTTAATGGAAGGCCAGACCTGGCTAGGGGTGCTGTAGGGGCAGGTCAGGTAGGGCCAGGAGGGCCCTAGGAGCAGGAGAGGCCAGTCTATCGGGGCCCTAAAGGCAGGCCAGGACAGTCCAAGGGGGCCCTAGAGGCAGGTCAGGCCAGACCCGGGGGGACTTAGACGCAGGTTAGGCCAGGCCAGGGCATCCTAGGAGCAGGCAAGGGCAGGGAGGCTTATATCAGAGGGGGCCTTTACTGGCATAGGGGGCTTTTAGCAGCTAGGAGATGCTTAGAGGCAGGCCAGGACAGGGTGGTCCTTAGCAGCAGGGTACCCTCATTGGCATGATGTCCTTACTGGCAGGCCAGGCTAGGGGGCGCTAAGGGGTGCTAGGGGGCTCTACGGGCAGGTGGGGCCCTAGGGGCAGGTCGGGCCCAGGGAGCCCTGGGGGCAGGTTGGGCCTAGGGGGCCCTTAGTCACAGGGTACCCATAGTGACAGGCTGCTTTTAATGATAGGTCAGGTTAGAGGCCCTACGGACATGCCCTGTCAAGGGGGCCATATGGCAGGCCAGGTCATGGGACCCCCTAGATGCAGTCTTCAGTCCCAATTTCAGAAGAGTGGAGGAGACAGGATGTGCTTGTCAGGATTTAAACTTGGTGCTTTAACCAACACCCCGAATAACAGTGGGACATCAAAGAGAGGCTTCCTTGCCTCACCTGGTGCAGATTGGATGGAGCACCCAGGCTGCTACAGCAGCATCAGGAGTAAACTCCACCTTGTAGTCCAACCATCTGTAGGGTCCTGCCCTTTCCCTCTTGGACTGAGATGGATCACCACTGCATCCAGGTCCAGCTGCAGGAAGGGGACAAGGTGATGGACGACTGGAGGATGGACTGAAAGGGACAGTATAGTCTCTAACACATGGGCCATCTCTTGTGGCCTAAATTAGGTAAATGGCTATGTATACGGCCTGAGTTCCCCAGATGGTTGACACCTGTGCACTTCTCTGGTGCTGCATGGCCAGGGGACAGGTTATTGGTGNCTCTCTGCTGGTACCTGTTGCACGTGAACATTCCCTCTGCTTTTCTAGGATGGCAGGACATCAATTTCAGGTCACTTCAGGGATGTTGCTTTCTTTGAGTTGTGACTTGATGCTTAGGTCTCTGGGACACATGGCTGTCTGAGATCTGCTCCTGCGACACGGGTTAAAGCAGAGGTGTGCTCTCTACAAATGTGCACCCCGTTCACCCCCCAGCGATGCTCCCCATTACCAGGACTCTCTACATCT
>NW_007731719.1:61897-65314 GCF_000696425.1 Galeopterus variegatus
CAATAATCAACTACATTGTATATTGACAAAATAAAAATAATAAAATAAAATAAAATAAAATTTTCCAGAGTCTGATCTTCACTCTCTTCCTATAGTTTCTAAGCCCAAGGCGAGGCTGTGATTTCCACATTTTCTTAATGGGCCGTCTAAGAAGCTGAGTCACCATTCAGATGGATGACGTCGTCTTTATCCTGCTTTAAACTGGACGCCGGGTCTGCATTGAGTCAGTCCTGGGGTGTGCCTTGTGGCTTCCTCTGGCCTGGGGCCACACTCTCTCTCAATCTGAGGTCTCTCAGGAAATCAGGTCAGTGTCTGTCCACGGGTTCATAGACTCTACCGCTCTGTTTTGTAATAAAAAGTGGGACAGTCTGAGGCAGCAGTAACTCCAGTAGGTTTCAGGGATAAGATGGACAAGCAAGACTTTGTGTGGGTCACTCTGTCCCAAACCCATATTCACAAGAAAGGTCCAGAACTTGATACACTGCTGAGGGTGACGGGTTGGAATCACCCACCTCCTCCTTCCCTGCTATTCCGGTTGTTCTTCCTTTCTGTCTCATCCAGACCTCTACTTTAGACCCCTAATAACAGTTGCATCACTCAGGAGAATTAATGCTGCTGCTGTAACAGGCAAGGCCTGCATCTCCCTGGTCTGATTCACAAGACGGTGGTCTCACTCCTGCCAAGTCTGATGCTCATCATGCAGGTCCCCTGCAGCTCCGCACCTGGGAGTGATGCGGGCTGCCTGCTCCTGCCCTCGAGTGACTGCATGTCAGGCCACTTGCTTCTGAGAGAGGGAGCTCGGATGGTTACATGGTGTGCTCATTTTCTGGGACTGCCACAACACACTGCCACACACGTGGCTTAAACAACAGAAATGTATTCTCTCATAATTCTGGAGGCCGCAAGTCTGAAATGAAGTTGGCAGGGTTGATTCCTTCTGGAGAAGCTGAGAAGAATCTGTTCCTTGCCTCTCTCCAGCTTCTGGTGGCTGCCAGCGATCCTTGGCACTCCTCAGCTTATAGAGACGTGACTGCAACCTCTGCCTCCATCTTCACATGGCCTTCTTCTGTATCTGTGCATACCTTCTCTATGCATGTATGTATGTAAGTATGTAAGTATGTATGTATGTAAGTATGTAAGTATGTATGTATGTATGTATGTATGTATGTATGTATGTATGTATGTATGTGTGTATGTATTGCCTCTTATAAGGACACATGTCATTGGATTTAGGACCTGCCCCAAATCCACGATGATCTCATCTTCCAATCCCTAACTGATTTACATCTGCAAAAACCCTTTTCCCAGATAAGTTACACTTCGTAGGTTTTGAGGGTTAAGACATTTGGAGGGCTGCTATTCAACCCATGACACACCATTTATTTTATTTTCAGGCCTAGAGGTGGTACACATGCCCCCCACATTCCACTGGCCAGATCCCATGGCATGGCATGGCCCTGGTCGCCAGGGTGCTGGGAAAGATAATCTTCCTATTTGCCCAGAGGGAGGAGCTGGAGAGGGTGAGCGCCCCCCACCCCCAGGTCTCTGACATAGTGGCTAATGCTTAAGGAGCACTTCCTCTGTGCCTGATGCCCTGCTAAGGAATTTGCAAGGACTATCTCATTTTAATCCTCACAAGAAGCCTCTGAGGTAGGCATTCTTAGCTATCCAATTTTCAGATAAATAAATAGAGGCNGATGGGACACAATAATCAACTACATTGTATATTGACAAAATAAAAATAATAAAATAAAATTTAAAAAAATTTTCCAGAGTCCGATCTTCACTCTCTTCCTATAGTTTCTAAGCCCAAGGCGAGGCTGTGATTTCCACATTTTCTTAATGTGCCGTCTAAGAAGCTGAGTCACCATTCAGATGGATGACGTCGTCTTTATCCTGCTTTAAACTGGACGCCGGGTCTGCATTGAGTCAGTCCTGGGGTGTGCCTTGTGGCTTCCTCTGGCCTGGGGCCACATTCTTTCTCAATCTGAGGTCTCTCAGGAAATCAGGTCAGTGTCTGTCCACGGGTTCATAGACTCTACCGCTCTGTTTTGTAATAAAAAATGGGACAGTCTGAGGCAGCAGTAACTCTAGTAGGTTGCAGGGATAAGATGGACAAGCAGGACTTTGTGTGGGTCACTCTGTCCCAAACCCATATTCACAAGAAAGGTCCAGAACTTGATACACTGCTGAGGGTGAGGGGTTGGAATCGCCCACCTCCTCTTTCCCTGCTATTCCGGTTGTTCTTCCTTTCTGTCTCATCCAGACCTCTACTTTAGACCCCTAATAACAGTTACATCACTCAGGAGAATTAATGCTGCTGCTGTAACAGGCAAGGCCTGCATCTCCCTGGTCTGATTCACAAGAAGGTGGTCTCACTCCTGCCAAGTCTGATGCTCATCATGCAGGTCCCCTGCAGCTCTGCACCCGGGAGTGACGCGGGCTGCCTGCTCCTGCCCTCGAGTGACTGCACGTCAGGCCACTTGCTTCTGAGAGAGGGAGCTCGGATGGTTACATGGTGTGCTCATTTCCTGGGATGGCCACAACACACTGCCACACCGTGTGGCTTAAACAACAGAAATGTATTCTCTCGTAATTCTGGAGGCCGCAAGTCTGAAATGAAGTTGGCAGGGTTGGTTCCTTCCGGAGAAGCTGAGAAGAATCTGTTCCTTGCCTCTCTCCAGCTTCTGGTGGCTGTCAGCAATCCTCGGCACTCCTCAACTTATAGAGATACTCCTCAGCTTATAGAGACGTGACTGCAACCTCTGCCTCCATCTTCACATGGCCTTCTTCTGTATCTGTGCATACCTTCTCTATGCATGTATGTATGTAAGTATGTAAGTATGTATGTATGTAAGTATGTAAGTATGTATGTATGTATGTATGTATGTATGTATGTATGTATGTATGTATGTATGTATTGCCTCTTATAAGGACACATGTCTTTGGATTTAGGACCTGCCCCAAATCCACGATGATCTCATCTTCCAATCCCTAACTGATGTACATCTGCAAAAACCCTTTTCCCAGATAAGTTCCACTTTGTAGGTTTTGAGGGTTAAGACATTTGGAGGGCTGCTATTCAACCCATGACACACCATTTATTTTATTTTCAGGCCCAGAGGTGGTACACATGCCCCCCACATTCCACTGGCCAGATCCCATGTCATGGCATGGCCCTGGTCGCCAGGGTGCTGGGAAAGATAATCTTCCTATTTGCCCAGAGGGAGGAGCTGGAGAGGGTGAGTGCCCCCCACCCCCAGGCCTCTGACATAGTGGCTAATGCTTAAGGAGCACGTCCTCTGTGCCTGATGCCCTGCTAAGGAATTTGCAAGGCCTATCTCATTTTAATCCTTACAAGAAGCCTCTGAGGTAGGCATTCTTAGCTATCCAATTTTCAGATAAATAAATAGAGGC
>NW_007731719.1:67001-81973 GCF_000696425.1 Galeopterus variegatus
CAGTTCACTTTGCACCTATGTACAAATCATCATACCAATTTCATGAGGACACAGAGTGAACAAGGCACAAACTGTTCTTGCAGGTCTGCTTCAGTTAGGTATAAGGTATGACCATCTGTCTGCAAGGAATTTGATTTTTAACGGAGGTGACAGGAATGCCCACAAATAAAGTAAAAGTGGCAAGTTCTTTAAGAGTCAGATAGAAGAAAAATGGGAAGGGAGAGACTGATTTCAACTAAGAGATACTTAATGGAGACGGATGGGTCTTGAAGAAAGCACAGAACTTGAACATCTGGAGACAGGGACAAGGACATTCCAGGAAGGGCAGACACACAGGCAAGAAAAGCTTCTTGTGGGGAATAGCAACACTTCCAACTTGGGAAAGGCACAGGGAGCTTGGAGTGCTGGGGTGGAATCGGAGTCTGAAGAGGCAGGTTAGGGCCAGGCCAGGTTAGAGGTGGCTGGCAGCTCACCAGCCTGTCTTTTCCTTTTCTTGGGAATAGAGGGTTGACACTTGTCAGCCTTGCTGGCAGTTAGATATGGCCATGTGACTGGGTCCCAGCCACAGAGACCACAGGGTGGAAGCCACGTGAGCCACTTTCAAACTAGGCGCATTGAAGAAACATTGCTATTGTGGCCCTCCGCTCTCTTTTGCTTTCATAGCCAGAAGTGAAGGGGCACTAGGGTGACTTTGGAACGGGCTTAAGGTGGCTGCCCCTGACTGAATATTTGTGTCCCCCAGAATTCCTATGTTGAAACCTAATCCCCGATGTGCAGGTATTTGGAAGTGGGGACTTTGGGGGTGATTAGGTCATGAGGGTGGATCCCTCATAAATGGGATTAGTGCCCTTAGAAAAGGGACCTCAGAGAGACCCCTCACTCCTTCCACCACGTAAGGACACATTAAGAAGCTCTCAGCAGATACAGAATCTGCTGTGCCTCAATCTTGTGTGCTGTGTCTGGGGATGTCCTGAGTGCGCTCATCTTTTATCCTATTTAACTCTGGCACACCCTATGGAGTGGGCACTATGATTATCTCCATTTTAAGGATGTATTTAAAGCCATTGGTTGTAGTCTGCATTTAGGATTTTTAGCCTATGCATGCTTTTGCAGCTCTTTGAAACCAGTTCTTAAAGCATGGTATTCACAGGATGGCTTAGGCTTTGTTTTCTCGATCATGTTCATCATGAGTCTCATGGACTTTTAGTTAATCTTGAATAACAGACCAGGGCATGTAACCATAAGCACATTTGTTTGCCAAAGGCAGACTTTCTAGCAAAGGGCTCCAGGGTATCAATGTTTACTGTTGTGTGTCTCTTGGAAGCTTGTGCAGCAACAGCATTGCCTTGATAACTGCCCATCATTATTATGACTCTTACTCTATTGATAAAATTATTTAAAATAGAAAAAAGGGACATTTCATTTGAGAAATAAAATTAGGTGCTTAGAGACCTCACCTACAGAAGAACAGAAAATTGATGAAGATGGTTTTCAAAACACAGTGTTGTGATCTGAGTGCTGAATTCCACCTCTACCCCCTCCAACTGCACGAATTCCCTCCACATCTGCACAACCACTGACATGTACTGACCTTGCCCTTCCTCCACACTGCGACCTCCACCTCTGACCTTTCCATTTATTCCTTCCCATCACCTCCATTTTCCTTTCATGCTCCTTTAGCCTCTGCCTCTAACTCAGCCTCTAACTCAACCTGATTTTGCCAGAGCACACATTCCCCTCCCCTCTCAATGCACTGCTTTTTCTCTTGTTAAATTTTACTTTAAAAAATGTTACCTGGGTGTACAAGGTTTATAACAAAAACAGCACTGCTCTGTCCCCACCCTTCCGTTCCAATGTCCTGTGTCCCAGAGGAAACATCTTTCAACGTTTTCAACTGTTTCTTGGAGCATTTACCTCCATATTTCTAAAATATCCTTTAACAGCTCTTTCTTAATTTTTCAGATTCAGATATTGTGTGATGACTTCCTACATGAAACATGAGGATTTACCCTCCTCCCTATCGTCCCCTTCCCCTGTCCTCTCAATGTAATTCACGTTTCGGTGCTTTCATTCTGATGTGTACGTTAATGTAATCCACAGCTGAGTCACTTCATATACTGTCATTGCATTTTCTTTCCCTGGAGTTAATAATTGTCTAATTTTTCTTTTGCTTAGTTGCTATGTACTTACCACCATTTAATGCTAGGCTTTTCACCAAAAGTGTATCTCTCCCTAATACATTCAAACGCCTCAAGTAATTTGTAGTTTCTTTCATTGATTTTTCCCTGACACGTTCCTCTATCTTCCTTCTCCAACAGGGCTGCAGCACAGCTTTCGTAGATAGAAAGTATCTACGGGCAGAGCTTCTTGAGTGGGGGCTTCAAGGCAGGGAGGTTTGTCTGGGTCTTTCCATTGCTCTCTGTCCATCGTCAGGGCTCAAGAGAAATGAAATGATCAAGATTCATGAACCCTCAGACAGTTGCTTAACCTTTCTCCTGTGTCAGAGTTCCTGTCTTCAGTTCTCAGATGTTCTTCTTTCTTGTTTAACTTCCTCACGTTGGTGGAATATATCTTTGGGATCCTACTAAATAAGGATATCTAGAAAGTATTGAATTTTTGCATTTTTGCAGACGTATTTTTCTTAACTCTTATAATTGTAGGTGGTGAACAATTATTTTTTAATTTTTATACTGTTTTTCACTAGCTTTATTGATGTATAATTTACAGCAAATAACATCCACTCATTAAAAAGTACACAATTTTATGATTTTGGTAACTGTACACAGTAGTGCAACCACCACTATGATCAAGATACATAACAGTTCTATCACCCTAAAACGTTTCCTTGTGCCCCTCCATTGTCGAATCCCAGGCAACCCCTACTCTGCTTTTTGTCACTGTAGCTTTGCCTTTTCCAGAATTTCATACAAATGGAATCATGCAGTATCTAGACTTCTGTGTTTATCTTTTCACTTGCCATAATGTTTTTGGGATTCATCCATGTTGTCGTGTATGTTAATGTTTCATTACTTCTCATGTCTGAGTGGTACCTGCTGGCATGGATATCCTGCAATTTGTCCCTTCACCAACGGGTGAACATTTGGTTTGTATCAGTTTGGGGATTTTGTTAATCATTCTGCAACAAACATTTGCATAAAATCTTTGTATGCACATATGTTTTTATTTCATTTCTTTCTCTGTGAGTGGGATTGCTGGGTCATATAGTAAGTATATAAGAAATGGCCAGACTCTTTTCCAGAGTGGCTATGCCATTTTGTGTTTGTACCAGAAATATATGATATTTTTAGTAGCTTTGCATTATTGTCAACACGGGGTATTGTTTCTTAAGACTTTTGAAGGTGTTCTTCATTATGTTACAGCCTCCATTGTTGCTGAAGACAAATCCAGCACTGTGCTGATTTTCAATCTTCTGTGCCCTAGTTTCTTTTCTGGAATCTTTAAGGTTCTTCTCCTTAGCCCCCGTTTTCTGAAAATTTACGTTGACTGCATTGAGGTAAGTGTGTTTCATCCACTTTTACTGGATGTTTAAAGGGACCTTTCCAACCGGAGTTTCATGTCCTTCAGATCCTGGAAATTTTCTTACATTTCTCATTTGGTAACTTATTCCCTACTATTTTTCTCTGAACTCAGTTTCTAGAACAACTGGTATTTGGATGTTGGCTTCTTGGAATGATCCTTTTATCTTAATTCTTCTCTCCCACTTTTCATTTCTCTATCACTTTGTCTTACTGGCTGGAAGATTTATTTTCAATTTTGCCTTTCAATACTTTCACTGAGTTTTCCATTTTGACCTTATATTTTTAATTTCCTAGGTCTATTTTTTGTTGTTGATGGTGCCTGAATGTAACTGTTTGTAATCACATTATTCCTGTTTTATTAAAACAGTATCTGCCCATATCTATCAGGATATTAATTGTAGTTCCCCACCCCACCCCCAAAGATGTATTATTCTCTCTGCATCACCTCTTTTAAAATTTCTTCGTTTTAAAATTTGTCTTTCCTCTCATGCTAGATAAGTGATTCTCAACTGGGCAGGGGTATGTGTGTGCAGATATTTTATTCTCAAGGGATACTTGGCAATATCTGGAAATATTTTTGGTTGTCACAACTGGGGTGGGGTGCTACTGGCATCTAGTGGGTGGAGACCAGGGATGTTGTAAGCACTTTACAATGCACAGGATAGCCTACAAAACAAGGAATCATCCAGCCCAAAATGTCAATAGTGCTGAGGTTGAGAAACCCTTTACTGCTAAATGCTTTTGTCAAATGTCTACTTATCCTTGGCTGTCAGTTTATATGCAAAGTGCAGTGAATTCAAAAGTATCTATAGGCGGGACTGGTTGAGTGGTGGCTTCAAGGTAGGGAGGTTTGGCTGGGTCTTTCCATTGCTATGTGTAGATCGTTGTCAGGGCTCAAGAGAAATCCTCTACGTTCCCCTAGTGTGTGTATGGAGGAGAAAGTCTGGCAGCCTCTATGCTTGAAACGTACCAGGAAAAGGGACCCGGGGATCTCCCTATTTAATGTGTAAACATTTATGTAATTCTCCTGACCTCAGCTGTGCCTGTATTTGTCTCTCCAGAGAATAAACTATAGCCTTCTGCGAGGTGGGGGCGGATAACTCTGGGATGTAACTACCCTTACACAGACTTTCAGTCCATGCTCCTGTCTTTGATGACACCTGCTCCCCTAAGCCCCCCTGAGCTCTAATGTCAGACCATCCTCTCTGTGGCTCATTCCTTCTTTCAGAGTTGACTCTGTTGGTTTTCCCAGTGCTGCCATGCACCCTTCCCATCTCCTGCAACACCCATCCCACTGCCAGCTGCTCTCCGAAGTCAGCATATGATCTCACCTTCCATTTTACTGATAAGACTGAAGCCATTCCAACATAAACCCCTCACTTCATTCCTTTTGTGGACGACATTTCCTAGTCCCTGTCTATTTTCTTCCTCCCATTTATGAAGAAATATTTGTTCCCTTGTAAAGGTTCACCATTTTCCTGTGTGCTGAATCACATCCCTTCTGATCACTTCAGAAAAGCTCCACAACTTTACACCTTTTCTTGAATGTTCAGTTTCTTTCTCATCGTAGCTTCCTTTCTCCCTGTAAAAACACAGTTAGGTTCTTTCTCCCTGTAAAAATACAGTTAGGTCTACTCTCTCTTTAAAAACAAGCTCATCCCGTGACACCAGCATTTCCCAAGACTCCTATCCTTCCCTTCACAGCCAATTTTCTTTTAAAAAATCGTCTACTTTTCTTGCAAGCACTTACTCCCCTGGCACTTGTGAGCTGGCCGTCACTTCTGTTTCTCCAGCTGTCACTGATGATGATCTCGGCTCGCACCCTTCCGGAGGCAATTCCACGCTTCGTACCCTCTTGTCACTCTCCCTTCTCTCTGATGACTCCTTTTCTTCTTTTATTGGGTCTTCCTCTTACTGCTGATCACTAAAGAAAGGGAGAATCACTCAGGCTCTCCACTCACCTTCATTTCTTCACTCTGGGATAATCTTATGTATACAAATGGCTTCTATTCAGTCGGCTCCCAAATCTCCACCACCAACTTCCTGGTGGAGCCTTTTAAATACTCAGGCTCCATATAAGGTACGCAAAGGGAAAGAGCCTTTGAGTTTAGATTATATTGACATATTAATCATATTTTTATCTTCTGTATTTTATGATGCTTTGATATAATGGTGCCTGGAGAGACTGACACCCGCTTCCTCCCCCGCCCCACCCCCACCTAGGCCTGGCTAGTTTCTAGAAATGGCAAACATCTTCCCTGCAAATAAAACTTTCATATGCAAACCAACCAATCCAAAGCCCATATCTCCACCACCTCCTTTATGTAAATCTCACGCACCAAGCTAATATTTCCTCTGCCCTAAATCACTCCAAGGCCAGCTACCGAACAACTAGTGATCACCCCCATAGCCCAGAGCCTACCAAAATCATTCAAGCTTGCTCAAACTTGCCTGCCCTGCTTCCCCAATTCATCCAGGGGAAGCCACAATCAGGTCTCTGGGCTGCTTTCCCCACACTCCTTCCGCCTCCTGACTGTCCCTGGTACTTCCTCATGTGGCCCTACACCGTGTGGTGTGCTCCTGTCTCTTGGGAAATGTGAGAAGTAAAACTTCTTTTGATGGCATTGGCCTCTCTGTGTCATCACTCAGTCCTCTCCACAAATTGAATCCTGGGTACAGCTGAAGCAGTGGGGAAAATAAAAATGGAAGTCAAAATACTGCTGCAATGGCTCATACGTATGAGCAGAGGATGGTGTTCTGTCAACCTGCTGCTGTTCCTTGGTGGCCTCACATCACCAAGTGTGGAAAATAGCCTCTCACTCAGCAAAAGGATTCTGTATTTTTCTCTCTTCCACATTACAACCTTACCTTGCTGTATCTTAATTTGGGACCTTTTTTCTACACCTAAGCTTTCACATACTTCTGTTTCCCAAATTACACTAAAATTACACTTTGTATTCCTTCTGTAGCTATAGACCTAAGAAATATGGTCTTCCATTCTTTTTAAGTTCAAAACAAAAGCCTAGTGTTTATTTTGACTTGGAGCACAAAGGAACAAGCGAACCTCTTCGGCACCCCACACTTACTCATGGGCTCATTACGCGGCCCCTGGGTGAAGTCCTGTGGCTTAGGCTCCTAGTCCCTGCCCACATTATGATCACCTCGGGAGCTTTTTGAAAGCACCATTGTTTGGGCTCCTCCCCAGACCAATTATGGGGCTTCGGCACTTGAATTTTTACAAAGTTTTTCATGTGATTCATATGTGCTGCCAGAGTGAGAACCACAGTTCCCTTTGGGTTTTTTCCCTTGCTTTTTTGTTCTCTTTCAGCCAAGACTCAAATCTTACTCCATTGGTTCTTAAATTTTAGTGTATATTAGAATCACCTGGAGAACTCGTTAAGACCATGATTTCAGAGGCTCACTTTCAGTGATTCTGATTCAGTTGGTCTGGGGAGGGGCCCAAGAATCTGCATTTCTAACAATCCAGGGAGATGCTGATGCTGCTGGTCTGGGGATCACACTTTGAGAACCGCTGCCTAACTCTGCCTAAGGGTGTTAGTCTTCTGGAATCTTCTTCTCAGAATTAGGGTAACCGATTAGTCTCCATTTTGACAGTAAAAGTTCATGTCCTGGGAAAACCCTCAGTCCCAAGAAGACTGGGATTGTTTGTCACCAAAAAGATATGTTCACATCCTAATCTCAAGAACCTGTTAATGTGACCCTCTTTGGAAAAAGGGTCTTTGCACATGTGGTTAAGTAAGGATCTCGAGATAAAGACATTGTCCTGGATTATCTGGGTAGGTGTTCTTATAAGAATGAAGTGTTCTTATAAAACATAAGAACAAGTGTTCTTATAAGAATGAAGCAGAGAGAGACTAAACAGACTGAAGGGGAGGAGGCCATGTGACCACAGTGGCAGAGAGTGTAGGGATGTGGTTACAGGGCAAGAAAAGCTGATAGCCAACAGAAGCTGGGAGAGGCCAGGACTTGATTCTCCCCTAGAGACTTCAGGAAGAGCATGGCCTTGCTGACAGCTTAATTTTGGATTTCTCCTCCAGAACTGTGAGAGAATACATATCTGTTGTTTTAAGCCACCAGGTTTGTGATCATTTGTTACAGCAGCTACAGGAAACTAATATGGTCACCCTACCCACTACTGTTCTAAAGAGTACATTGGGGTGTGTTTCTACCTCTGTGCTTGTCCAAAGCGAGATATTCTGAAAATGAATTGCCTTCACCAAGCCTAGCTGATTGACTAATGAATCTATAAAAATGTTTCCCAGAAAGTTCAGGCTAGAAACCAGTGGGGCACAGTTAATCTGATATATTAAAAGTACTGAATATTATCTACAGTAGGTCATTAAGCAGCAAATAGTATAAATTAAAAATCTATTAATATTAAACGCACCACTTTGTTATGCAGGTTACAGCAGCCTGACAATTGTAGGCAGCCTGTTAGGAATGTTCTGGAGCCATTGTACTCCAGGTACAAAAAAGAGACCACATGGAGAGAGGTGGAGAGAATTAGCTGACCCCTGGGAAAGCACTTCAATCCTGGAGCCAGGTGTCAGCAGCTTTCTGTGTTCTGAGACGGGGCTGGCACCTTCCCATGGCTGGAGTACACAGAAGCAGGGACTGTTTGAAGAGGCTGAATCATGCCCAGGGCCCACCCTGTCACTCCAGTCACTCCCAGGGCCTGTGGCCAAACTGCTTGGAAGCGGAAAGGCAAGATCCATGTGCTCCAGAAATGGCAAGTTGCCCTGCTATGGTCCTGGGCTGGCTCTGCCCTCGAAAACCAGGTGTGGATCTATGGAGCCACCGACTTCTGTGCTGTTTTCTCTGTCTCTTCTGGTTGTTCAGCTGGCTGCTTCTGAGGATTTCTGGCTCCCACAGCCTTGCTGAGGTTTGAGTCATGGTTTTCTTTGGCTATTCGACTTCTGGACCTTTCTCTGAATGTATCACTGTATGAACTGTCTTATCTAGGTTGCCCACACTTGCGTATGTCCAGCATATACTGTGACATTTGTACTTTTTCTTCTGTTTTTTTTTAAGTTGTTCATCAGTTGTCTGATATATACAATTTTCTGCATATGAAGATTACAATTTTTTCTCCTTTTTATTGTATGTGTTTAAGATGTACAATATGATGTTTTGATACACATTTACATAGTGAAATGATTACTACAGTCATGTAAATTAACATATTCGCTATCTCATATAGTTATCTTTCTTCCTTTTTGTGTGTGTATGATATGAGTATTGAAAATCTACTCGTAACAAATTTCTAGTATATATTGTTAACAATAGTCCTCGCATTGTACATTAGATCTCTAGACTCATTCATTCAAGCTAACTTTATTTTATGTATGATTTATTTTATGTATCTTTGTATGCTTTGATCTATTTCTCCACATTTCTTACAACCCCCCAGCCCTGGTAACCAGTACTCTTTGTTTTTATGTATTCATTTTTTTTTTCTTTAAAAGATTGCACATATAAGATTACGCAGTATTTTTCTTCCTCTGTCTAGCTTATTTCACTTGGCCTAATGTCCCCTAGGTTCATCCATCTTGTCACAAATGGCAGTATTTTCTACAAAGTATTTAAAGACAAGAATTAGGCATCTGTTTTTTCTCACTTTCAAAACACCCGGTAATATCTTATCTGGCACAGGCTTATTCATAGTTCCCCATCATTGTTTTAAAATCATCATTACTGAATTTGAATATTGAAAAAACCCTTCTGGTTTAGGTTTGAATTGAGTGGGGTGCCCTGAATGGATCTCGAAAGCTGGGTAAATGTTCTAGGACAAGAGGAGAGAGGATTGATGTACCACACCTGGAGGGTCGTGGAGCCATGGGCAAAGCTCAGTTCCTAGGACCCTTGCAGATATTCCATGACTGCTTGATGAACAAATGCAGCCAGGGAAATCAGCAGTACCCAACACCTTGTAGTGCAAAGAATACTTAGGAGTGTGACTGTTTTCTGTCACTTATAATATGACATCTGAAACTGAGTAATTGACAAAGAAATAAAATTTATTTCTTATAGTTCTGGAGGCTGGGAAGTCCAGGGTCATGGGGATGCATCTTGTGAGGGTCTCCTTGCAGGTGGGGACTCTCTGCAGAATCTGAGGTGGTGCAGGGCATCACCCAGTGAGAGGGCAGCACCTGCCAGCGTGCTGCCTCAGGTCTCCCCTCTTCTGCTTATAAACCACCAGTTCCACTCCCATGATAGCCCATTAATTCATTGACACACTAACTCATTTACCCATTAATGGATTAATTCATTCATGAGGGCAGGGCTTTTACAATCCAATCACCTATAAACACCTCACATCTCAACACTGCCACATTGGGGATTAAGCTTCAACATGAGTTTGGAAGAGGATATTGAAACCATAGCTGGGTGATTTTGTCATTACAGAGAAAATTCATTTGGAAACTCAATTTCTGCGGTGACTGTTGTTACTGGACTCAGTTTCTGAGACCATAGAAGAGACTCTAAGTTGTGTTTAATGTCATGTCCAGCCCCAGGACATGACCAAGCTAAAGACCTCAAATGTGTCTGAAATCTGGTGTTCTAGCCTAAAAATACATATGAACATTTCATTCCATCCTCCAGTACTTTACTCACTAGGGAATGAAATCAGTCTTTCCAAAGGATGTGCCATGTTTGTTTTGTTACTTTCTTTCTCTCTCCTTCACTCCTAGGTGTCCTGAGGTTCAGGGTTCTCAAGCAAAGCTCTCAAACATGACAAGTTCAGAGAATGATTGCAAGGAATTGTGCTAAAATAGTGATTTTTAAAAGGGAATGTTTAACATAGTTTATAAACTATAAAGATGTAAGATCCAATATTTAGTTCTTTCACTTACCTCTACAGCTTGCTATGAAGGATGACCTTAGAGAAAACTTAAGCGTTTATTGCTAAAAATAGAAGTGACCTGTCAAGATGCAGTGGACTATTGTAGTAGGCTCTGCAACATTTCCCAGAAAATTATAATTGTTAGAAAGCTAAAATGATGTAGGACTTTAATACACAGGTCTACCTTTGAGTCCTTTAATATGGGAAGGCTAACATAAAAAATGCTTTGCTATCACTGACTTAGATGATGGCTTCTTTAGGATTTATTTACTGATTTTATTGAGGCTTTGTGGTGTGGGTAAGAGAGAGTGTCTGTTTCTGAATATTGTTGAAGTTATTCCATGCAATACTTCTAAATTGGAGAAAGAAGAGCTTAAAGGGAAAATAGAAAAGCTCCTACATTGGAAAGATAATGATTTCTAATACTAAAAATCTTATATCATTCACTTTGGGACAAAATTAGGAAACTTTTATGTTGGTCCCCTAGAAATTTCAATTGGCTTTGTTATGGCTCTTTATTACTTGGTTCCAAACACAAAGTGAATTTTGTAAACTAATTTATTGCCCTCCCTGACCCACCATATGCACATACAAAAAACACACCCCAAGCAAAACAGTATACCCAAGGATAGTTGGGCTCCCTGCTGTTAAAAACTGACCATGTTCTCTTACCTATTGTTGTAGGGAATTATTTCTAGAAATTTATGAATGTCTTTAAAACTTAGAAGCTCAAGCCAATGACATATAAATGAAATAAGCTTGTGAAAAAATTAGTGTCTTTCTAGCTTTAGCACACTCTATAAACACTAAAGAAAATTGTTTTTAAACAGTTTCTGAACTTGGGAAGATACGGTACATGACAGAATAAAACAAAATAAAAATAGCACTTTAAAAATATTATGTGAGCCCACTAATTCTTGGTTTTAGATACAGACGATGGCTTCTAAGCACTTAATTTAAAGAAATTTAATGGAAACTAAGTTTTATGAAAAGAAGTGGCACTTCTGAGGTTATGAGAATTAAGTTTATTTGAGGATGAAGACATTTCTATGAACGTGTGGTTAAAGCATGGAGACCCATTTTGAGAGGTACCCAATACCTTCTGTTAATTGATTCTCCAAGTGACATGTGAGTACAACCATGTGTTTACTGAATACTTCAACCCACAAGGTACAGATCACCTGTACAAGGTACAGATTAGGCAAATACACAACATTTTAAAGAGTGAAGGCAAGTAGAGGAGGAGTTTGAGGGGTCACTGGCATTATACAGGTGTCCTTGTTACATTTTCTGAGTCCCATTTTCTCTAAGTTGCCCCCAAAATATGCTTCTACCAGTGATTATGTTTTATGGATAAGCTGAGCAGTCGTGTTCAATTGGATATTCTTACTTCTTTTTTTGACGTATGCTGACCTGATGTTTTCCACCTCAAATTTTAAGAGTCAGGTGTATTTTGGGGGAAGTTCAAATTCTGTAAGTTTGTATTTTATTTTTAACTGGGGCTCAAAAGGAAAATAGGCAGGCATTTATAAAAGAGTGCCTTTTCAGAAATGTTATTTTTATATTCTTATTTTTAACAGTTTGAATAGAAATTTTAAAGACTGTTTCATGTTAGCAAGGAAACTTACAGAATGATACTTTTCTTAAAAATTAGAATTTAACTGAAAATACTAGAAAGCACTGCATTTTAGTTTAAGGTAGGAACCCGAGGAGAGGAGATGAAATACAGGGGAAAGAGTATCGATCTGACCAGGGTTCTCCCTCAGATCTAGGGAAGCAAGGTAACTTTTGGCTTCATGGCTATATTAGTTTGTTTCTGTTGCTTGTAACACAATACACTGAATTGAGTAATTTGTAAGAAAAAAATATTTCCTGCATTTTCAGAGGCTGGGAAGTCCAAAGACCAGGGTACACATTTGGTGAAGGTTTTCTTCAGTGGTGGCTTTACAGCAATGCAGGGGTCTTGCACAGCAGAAAATTATGGAACAGAGAGAGACTCTCATGTGCTCTCCTTTTAAAACCCTCAGAACCACACCCCTGACCACCATTATTAATCCATTCACTATGGCATGGTCCTACAGTCCAATCACCTCTTCATGGCCACACCTTTCAATTACCATAATAGGATTTCCCACACTCTTTACACTGTCACAGTGGGGACTAAGTTTTTTGGGGGACATCAATCCACAGGAACAGTTTTTCAACCTTTTTGGCATTGATAATCTCTGCTTCCATTTTATTTCATAAACTTTAATTAATGGCCTTTTTTCTGGATCTTATAACCTCCCAGAGTTACC
Source organism: Galeopterus variegatus (assembly GCF_000696425.1). Classification (NCBI taxonomy): domain Eukaryota; kingdom Metazoa; phylum Chordata; class Mammalia; order Dermoptera; family Cynocephalidae; genus Galeopterus; species Galeopterus variegatus. The sequence goes on from NW_007731719.1 coordinate 79,703, forward strand.
CTGCCTATAAGGAGGGAAAATTCCTCACCATGGCCACTCCCTCACTCCCTCTGAATGTTTTTGTCTCCATTAAAACCAGTAGTCTCATAACCTTACCCTAGGTATCCCGGTCCATCAGTCTCCTCTCATCTTATTCTCCCCATGTGGCCTGGATTAGATGATCAGCCACTTTAACAGTTTTTTACTGGTGTCCTAAACTTCAGTATCTGCTTGAATTTCTTCATTGTCCATCTTTTTCTTGCCCAACATTGATAAAATTCATCTGTGTTTGTGTGTGCACATACACATTCTTTTTCTACTCAATGTTGAGCCTCTGCATGCTACTAGAGAAGGATATTCAGTAATGTTCATTACTCTCATCACAAGATTTTTTATATAGCCTCAGCTGAGGCCTTCTTCCTACTTGACATTTCTTATCATTTATCCTAGTGAATTCTGTACTGAGTTAACAACAGTGGCTAATCTCTATGTTTTTAATTCTCTCCAGGTTTCATACTAACTTCCTTAAACCTGCTTGCACTCTGAAAGTCAGCTTGTGTCCTACCGCACTGAGAAGACACGACTATTTAAATTCTCTCTGGCCTTCTACACTTTGATATCAGAATTATCTGCATCCTTTATTCTCTTCTTTTTTTACTAATATTTCAAAAAATGAATATTTCTTCCTTTTTCACCACTGAAAAGTTCTCCACCATTATTATTTTAACTATTACTTCTGTCACATTTTCCCTATTTCTTCTCCCTTTTGGGACACACCACATGTATGTGTGTTGGACCTTCTGTAAGTATCTGTATTAGTCCGTTTGTGTTGCTTATAGCAAAATACTTGGAACTGTGTAATTTATAAAGAAAATGAAATTTATTGCTTACAGTTCCTGAGGTTGAGAAGTCCAAAGTCCATCTGATGGTGGTGACAGTGACCCAGGGGTCTCACATTGCGAGATGGTGGAAGCAGAGAGAGCAGAGAAAGAGCTTCACTACTTTCCTCTGTCTTTTGTTCTCTCTGGGCCCCCAGAAGATTGGATGGTTCCTGACCACATTGAGGGTGGGTCTTTCCCACCCAGTCCACTCAGACTCTCATACTAATCTCTGCTGGAAACACCGACACGGACACTCCTAAAAAGATAGCTTTACAAGGTTTCTTAGCATTCCTTCATCTAACCAAGTTGACACCTAAAATTAACTTTCACACTAGGCACATGTCATTTATGCTCCTAACTATTTTCCCCACTTATTTTTTCTCTCTGGTGTTGGGTGGTTTCTATTAGCTTTTCTTCTAATGCACTAATACTGTGTTCTACTGTATTCGATCTGCTGTTATACCTATCTACTATTATCTCAACTTCAGATAGTATATTTTTTTCAATTATATATGTAACTTTGATTATAAACTTAAGTTATCTGGCAAAATTCTTCATAGTTTTGTCTATTTTGTGATTCTTTTGCTTCACCTAAAGAAACATATTAATCAACCTAAAGTCCCTGTTTGCCGTCTCTAATATCTAGCTTATCTGTGGTTCTACTTTTATTATTGATTATTGATCATATGATCTTTTCCCTTTGCATGTCACACTTCGCTTAAAGCACACACACAAACTGTCATGAACAAGTTCAGAAGTGTGGCCATTTATTTAACAGACACTATAAGTTGGGCACTAGGAGGATAGTGGTAAATGAAAAGTTCTCTCAAAGGCAGACACATTCTTCTCACTGCTGACAAATCCCCGCTCTTTGATGCTGGATTTGAATTTTTACAATTGTCTAAAATCATTCAGAGTTGAGAATAGTGAGTAAAGAAGATTAGTCCTCAGCCTTCTCTGGTAGTCAAAGACATGGTTTAAATAAGTAATTAAGCCTGTGTTTCATGGATTATTTACAAATAAGTTCAGAAAACTATTTCAAAATGGCTTTGTATGTTACCGTGTCACTGAAACACAGCTTCCAGAGTCAAACTCATTTTGATATATAGATTCTGTCATTGTCTCATTATCTCTTATTCATATCTTGTTCTGAAAATGTGTTTGAACACTTTGTGAAGAACATAATAGTAGCAAAACCTAGAACATTCAGATGACTGGGGGTATAAAAGAACACTCAATGTCCTTCTTGTGAATGACCTCTTAAAGATTTCTATTGCTTTAAATGAGGTCCCTTTAATACCTCTAGATAGGAAACTTCCAGGCATTTTAGATTAGGTTTTCTGTGATTCCAACACAAACATATCATTGGGAAGCTAAATTACTCTTAGAAGCTGTATTTTTTTTTTTTTTT